>NC_088424.1:38453082-38528082 GCF_034236695.1 Oncorhynchus nerka
CCCCCGAAAAGGTGAATCCCTCTATAGCTGGGCTGGCGTATGGCTGCTGTCATTGCTATGGGAAAGCCTGACACCTCGTGGTAAAAATGTGAATAGCTCATAACAAGTAACTATAAGATGGTGGATTGATTATAGTCTGCTACAGCATCCAATGTAAATCAAGTCAAATCAAATAAAATGTTATTTGTCAGTGAAATGAAAGTGAAATGCTTACTTACAAGCCCTTAACCAACAATTCAGTTTTAAGAAAAATAAGTGTTAGGTAAAAAATACACAAGTGAGAAATAAAAATAAAAATAACATTAAAGAGCAGCAGTAAAATAACAATAGCGGGGCTATATATAGGTGGTACCGGTACAGAGTCAATGTGCGGGGGCACAGGTTAGTCGAGGTAATTGAGGTAATATGTACATGTGGGTAGAGGTAAAGTGACTATCCATAGATAATAACCAGAGAGTAGCAGCAGCTCAAAAGAGGGGGTCGGGGTGGGGGGTTAGCCATTTGATTAGCTGTTCAGGAGTCTTATGGCTTGGGGGTAGAAGCTGTTAAGAAGCCTTTTGGACCTAGACTCAGCGCTCCGGTACCGCTTGCCGTGCGGTAGCAGAGAGAACCGTCTTTGACCATTTTTAGGGCCTCCACCTGGTATAGGGATCCTGGATGGCAGGAAGCTTGGCACAAGGGATGTATTGGGGTACACAGTAACCTCTGTAGTGCCTTGCGGTAGGAGGCCGAGCAGTTGCCATACCAGGCAGTGATGCAACCGGTCAGGATGCTCTCGATGGTGCAGCTGTATACCTTTTTGAGGATGTGAGGACCCATGCCAAACATTTTCAGTCTCCTGAGGGGGAATAGATGCATATGTATTCTTCTCCGGTTAACATTTTTCCAACAGGTTTTTTTTTGGGTGGCGATAAAACCAGTGTGGAAGTATAGTATGCTGCTGCTGTATATCCCTCTCCAGTTGAGTGTCTCTCCTTCTGTCCTGAATCAAGATGGCACTGACCTGCCCAGTTCTGCACATGAGTTTTCGCTGCTCTCTCCTGTCTGAGGGTGTTGGATGTGTCCCCAACTGCCTCCACTGGATGGCGATACTATTCAATCAATCCCCTTGTCTCCATTCAACCATGCCCCACACTAGGGTTAGTGCTATCCCTGATCCTTGGGATGTCCCTACACTAAACCCTAACCGTAACCATTTAAAATTCAATCTTCAAAGGGGTGACATCAGAGTTGGACGTCCAATGGATCTCAGATTGCACTAGGGGGCGACCGTTGGCCACCTTGCAGAAGCACAGTGTGTGGGCAGGCTTTTAATCCACTTCAACAATCACATCTGTTATGTTACCAAGCAGGTTTCGTTCTTCCTTATTGCATTCACTAATCCAGAATAGCCAGATGGGCCATGGAGGGAAGGAATGATGAAACCTTAAGGTATTCAAACTGGGATGCAGTGTTTTTTAGTGAAGCTGTTGTACAATGATATATTGTGTCTCACACCTTGAGGTCAGCCAATGGCATGTCTGCTTCTTTCCAAGACTGTCAGAATAGCTTTACATTTTGACATTTACATTTGAATCATTTAGCAGACGCTCTTATCCAGAGCGACTTACAGTAGTGAGTGCATACATTTCATACTTTTTTATTTTTATTTTTATACTGGTCCCCTGTGGGAATCGAACCCACAAACATGGCATTGCAAGCGCCATGCTCTACCAACTGAGCTTTAGGCGTCTCTTCCGTTGCTTTTACAGATGAGAATAACTGATTCTGCAGAACACCCTAACAATTTTCAAGTTGCATTCGTCATATGTACAGGATACACATGATACACACTGTCCAACAAAATGCTGACTTGTAGATTCCCACTCGACAATGGAACAACAATAAGACGTAATAAAATATAAGAATAGGAACATAAAGGAAATGGCTCAGTAGAATAGAATAAACATTTTAGCGTCAGCATAATACAGGAATGCAAAATGAATAGTCCATTATTTACATGTGTTTTGGGGACACCTAAGATAAAACCACAGCAAACAAGGATTTTCACCATTCAGCATCTCTGTGTCCTTCAGGTTAGCTTCTCCAAAGAGCTCTCAGAATTTGATACAGTAAGTACCATGACAGCAAGGAGGTGAATATTGGACACCGTTCAGGTGTGGAGCTTCCGATGACGCGAGGTGCATATGATCAAATCATTAAAGGAAGCTCAGGGGAAAGAAAAAGAGATGGGCGAGGTGGGAGGATGAGGAAGGGGGAGGAAGATGACCTCAAGGTCAGGACTCTCTCTGACGCAGTACACTGTTCAGCTCTCCAGAGCTCTCTCCAGGTTTCAATTATGCCAACCTTTCACCGCAGAGATCAGAGTTCAGCCCTGCAGTTCCTGAGGCTCCTGTGGTCTGTTTATATTAGCGAGCAGTGCAACCTTGAGCACCGCAGACCAGACCACACTGAGTCAGTAGGTAGACTGGGGATGGGCTAGGGAAGAAACTGGAGGTATACTGCAGCCACATAGTGAGGTATCATAGATTTCATAACATTTAACACAGTAGTCACCAGCCCAGGTTCTGGAGAGCAGATGGAGGTGCTTTTGTTCAAGCCCAGCACAGCACCATCTAGACCTTGATTAGCTGAATCAGATGTGTTAGTGCTAGAACAAAAGCATGCACCTCTTGGAGCAGTATTCAAGCTCTGCATTCCCTGTTCCTCCAGCCCACACATACACTTTAGACAAATCCTCCAGCGCTAAGAGGTGATTTAGCGTCCGGTCAAGTACAAAGCCGTCACATTTGTACAGCTTGCTGTTACTGTGTGGAACGACGGTTGGTAATGCGGAAAAATGTACAACCCCTGTCTACATAATCTCCACATAAACAGATTGGTCAGACAGAATGCTCAAATGGATGGCGAGATAGAGGGAGAGACAAATGGATGGATGGCGAGATAGAGGGAGAGACAGATGGATGGATGGCGAGATAGAGGGAGAGACAGATGGATGGATGGCGAGATAGAGGGAGAGACAGATGGATGGATGGCGAGATAGAGGGAGAGACAGATGGATGGATGGCGAGATAGAGGGAGAGACAGATGGATGGATGGCGAGATAGAGGGAGAGACAGATGGATGGATGGCGAGATAGAGGGAGAGACAGATGGATGGATGGCGAGATAGAGGGAGATACAGATGGATGGATGGCGAGATAGAGGGAGAGACAGATGGATGGATGGCGAGATAGAGGGAGAGACAGATGGATGGATGGCGAGATAGAGGGAGAGACAGATGGATGGATGGCGAGATAGAGGGAGAGACAGATGGATGGATGGCGAGATAGAGGGAGAGACAGATGGATGGATGGCGAGATAGAGGGAGAGACAGATGGATGGATGGATGGATGGCGAGATAGAGGGAGAGACAGATGGATGGATGGCAAAAGAAAAGCAGACAGGCGAAGGACAGGCAGGCTCAGAATGATGATGGAGATTTATATATTTTCATATTTTTATACTGAAGTATCTTCAAATGGTATTTCTGTACACCCGGTAGGCTGTTAGTTACTGATGATGCAGCTGTAGGGTACATACATGTGGAAGTCATGTAATATATGCATGTGGCAGTTTACTGTAGCATAGGCCTACCTGTGCCTACGCAGCTCACCAATAAATCAACTTTGGGAGAATATTAGAGATGCAGATAGGATTTACTTTTTGTCTTTTCTATGCAGAGCCTGAGGAATATGTGCACATTTTCTCTTTCGTGTTACAGTTCAATGTGCCCTTGTGATGGTCTCCTCTCCCCGTGGTGGTTGTGTTTGTAGCCCGTCACATTGGGGTTGGTGTTAAGGAAAGTATGCCCGGCACATGCTGCCATAATGTGCTGACAACCAAATGTTTCTAATTAGAAGAGCCAAGCAGATGGGTCATTTCACCCAGAGAGAAAGGAAGGTGTGTGTGTGTGTGTGTGTGTGTGTGTGTGTGTGTGTGTGTGTGTGTGTGTGTGTGTGTGTGTGTGTGTGTGTGTGTGTGTGTGTGTGTGTGTGTGTGTGTGTGTGTGTGTGAGAGAGAGAGAGAGACTCCCATATATCTATTGGATGAAATACCACAGTGTGCCATCACAGCAGCAAGATTTGTGACCTGTTGCCACAAGAAAAGGGCAACCAGTGAAGAACAAACACCACTGTAAATACAACCCATATTTACGTTTATTTATTTTCCCTTTTGTACTTCAACTATTTGCACATAATATGACACTTGCCATTTCTCTATTCCTCTGAAACCTTTGTAATGTAATGTTTATAAAGCACCTTGCATTGAATTAAATTGAGAGAGAGAGAGAGAGAGAGAGAGAGAGAGAGAGAGAGAGAGAGAGAGAGAGAGAGAATGGGTACAGAGCAGAGTGAGAATGGGGAGAGAGTGAGCAGAGAGAGAGAGAGAGAGAGAGAGAGAGAATGGGTACAGAGCAGAGTGAGCAGGGGAGGGAGAGAGAGAGAGAGGGAGAGAGAGAATGGGTACAGAGCAGAGTGAGCAGGAGAGGGAGAGAGAGAGAGAGGGAGAGAGAGAATGGGTACAGAGCAGAGTGAGCAGGGGGGAGGAGAGAGAGAGAATGGGTACAGAGCAGAGTGAGCAGGAGGGAGAGAGAGAGAGAGAGAGAGAGAAAGAGAGAGCGAGAGAGAATGGGTACAGAGCAGAGTGAGCAGGGGAGGGAGAGAGAGAGAGAGGGAGAGAGAGAATGGGTACAGAGCAGAGTGAGCAGAGTGAGAGAGAGAGAGAGGGGAGAGAGAATGGGTACAGAGCAGAGTGAGCAGGAGAGGGAGAGAGAGAGAGAGAGAGAGAGAGAGAGAGAGAGAGAGAGAGAATGGGTACAGAGCAGAGTGAGCAGGGGAGGGAGAGAGAGAGAATGGGTACAGAGAGAGAGAGAATGGGTACAGAGCAGAGTGAGCAGGGGAGGGAGAGAGAGAGCCCATCTGGTTTGTAACTAGATAGAGATTTTGTCTGAGTTCATTTTCATAAACACACTATTCAAGATGTGCCAATGTGACACACAATACATTGTGGACTTGTTGATACAATACCATGTGTAATGAATTACATTATCATACAGAAATAGAAATATGTAGTTTTTCATAACCCATTTTCTTTGTTTTGTGTTTTGCAGTCCTAACACGCATGCTACATTTCTGCACCCCCTGCTTCATTTCCACCTAATGAACTCCGTAAAATTGCCCAAAGTAATTTCCATATTGTCTTTTCACACCATTTATATGTTTGAGCAGCTTTGGCGGTGTTGTGAATATTGATATTTTAGAGCCATTTGGGTCCTCTTTGATTTCAGTTGCAAACAATCAAGGTGAAATATCTACAGAATGTATGACCTTTTCTGAGTTCCCTTTTCTCCTGGGCTTTGAGTTTTCAGTTTATAAATTTCCAGTCGCTAACAGTGTTTGAAACAATTGTTTCTAGCTCTACACAATGTTCCTAGTGTATCTTAACTCTTTGTATAGGACGCGAGTCTGGCTCCAGGCATAAACAACATTAACGGTCTCTTAGGGCCCCCAGTGACTAGGGGGCCCTAAATACACCAGCTGCAATTTTGAGTTGTGCATAAGCAGTTTTCTCTTGTAATGTCAATTACCTTACAATTAGCCATGTATATTTTTAGATTGGCTGTTAATTTAGCCAGCTATCTAAACTTGTAGTAATCATTGACGAACACTGAACGGGCATGTGCCCAGGGGCCCTGACCTCCATGGGGCCCCCATTGTTAGACATTCTCCTTTTGCTCATGATGCACGCAGCAAATTATATGTAACAACACCCTGAGCGCATCGGACACAAAACGAAACACCAATACAAATGCAACAACAGCACAAAATTGATTAACAACTTTGTGGAATTTGCACCAATCAAAGCAGTGAAGCATGGTCAAAACCATTTATCTTGGGGAGACTTGGGGGAGCGAGGTTCCAAAATGCAATCATATCACACGCAATTTGACCATTTATAAAATTGTCATATTTGTTTATACAGACTAGTTCAAAAATAAGTGAAACTTGACAAATTATCTAATGGATTATGATCATTTGGTGGTAAAGAAATGGAGGTGCAAAAACCCAAGTTTGCACCCCCATTTGAATTTTCTCCGTGGCTCAGGAGGCCATGTGTCGGCTACAGAGAAAGGCTGTTTGGCTCTTTCAGAGATGATCTATAATATTGCTCAGATCAGTCGCGACTCATGAAGAGGGAGAACTTTAAAGGTGTTTCTGATTAATAAACAATACCATGCTGGGTGGGTGGTAATATTCAAATAAAACCCAGCCCTGAAAAGAAACCTAGAGTGAAAAGAAACCCAGCCCTGAAAGGAAACCTAGACTGAAAAGAAACCCAGCCCTGAAAGGAAACCTAGACTGAAAAGAAACCCAGCCCTGAAAGGAAACCTAGACTGAAAAGAAACCCAGCCCTGAAAGGAAACCTAGACTGAAAAGAAACCCAGCCCTGAAAGGAAACCTAGACGGAAAGAAACCCAGCCCTGAAAGGAAACCTAGACTGAAAGAAACCCAGCCCTGAAAGGAAACCTAGACTGAAAGAAACCCAGCCCTGAAAATAAACCTAGACTGAAAAAAACAGCCCTGAAAGGAAACCTAGACTGAAAAGAAACCCAGCCCTGAAAGGAAACCTAGTCTGAAAGAAACTCAGCCCTGAAAGGAAACCTAGACTGAAAAGAAACCCAGCCCTGAAAGGAAACCTAGACTGGAAAGAAACCCAGCCCTGAAAAGAAATGTAGACTAAAAAGTATTAGCACACATCATATGGGAAACGTGGCATTGGCACAGAAAATATCCGAAAATACCACGTTGGATTTCCCACACAAAATATACGACTCTCCACTCAATGGCAAAATGGATATAATTGCAGGAAATTAGCTGTAAAACTGAGAAAAGTTATCTCTGCCCCATGGCAAAATGTGTAGAATTGCATTACATTTGTTACATTGCCCTGATTCGACCCTTTATCTTCTGATTCGGGTCGTTCAGACGGGACCGCTAGGCTAAAGGTGAGGCTGGCCCATTTGGAAATGGCACAAAAAGATGGAGTGTGTTAGACAGATGGAGTTGATATAGAAATGAGGAAAATGGTAATAGGATCCGAGAACTGGAGCTAGACGCTGGCTCCAGTGCGACTCCACAACCTGCCCATCACCAAGCCCACTTCGATGTATGTAAAAAAATATTGCTTTAGTCCCTCCATTCCGGGAGTCGGAAGTTGATTCCTATTTCTCAGCGTTTGAACGTGTGGCCACTTCGTTGCATTGGGTACTCGAGGTTTGGCCGCACCTGTTGCAATGTAAATTGTCTGGGAAAGCTCAGGAAGTAGTAGCTGCTCTCTCAGTGGAAAAGACAGTTTACAGTACGATATTGTTTAACCTCTTCAGTCGACCCTCTACTTTTTTGAACATTCTGTTAAAAATCGCGCAACATTTCAGCGCCCTGCTACTCATGCCAGGAATATAGTATATGCATTTGCTTAGTCTGTGTGGATAGAAAACACTCAGACGTTTAAAAAACTGGTTAAATCACTGCTGTGGCTTTACCAGAACGGCATTTACATCGAAAAGCACAGGAAAAACTGATCACTGAAAATGGGGAAAATATATCCATGCGCTACTTGAACCCATTGATAAACGTGAACCACAATTAATTGCCTGAGGTTGCAGTACCTACAGCTTCCACAGGGTGTCTAGAGTCTTGTCATTTCCCTTCGAGTTTTTTCTTGGTCAAACACATACAGGACACCGTATCTAATCCGGTCTGGGACCGGATATTTTCGTTGAGTTTCTAGCCGGACATTTTTCCAGACGGACAGCTAATGATCTTTACATCGCCTCCTGATGAATTTTATCGCTTATTAACGTTTACTAATACCTAAAGTTGCATTACAAACGTATTTCGAAGTGTTTTGTGAAAGTTTATCGTCGACTTTTTGAATTTTAAAAAATGACGTTACGTTTTGAAACAATGTTTTTTTCGTTTATCACACAGTCTACATATAACGATATCTAGGCTTTATATGGACCGATTTAATCGAAATAAAGACCCAAATAGTGTTTATGGGACATCTAGGAGTGCCAACAAAGAAGATGGTGAAAGGTAATGAATGTTTTCTATTTTATTGTGCGGTTTGTGTAACGCCGAAATGCTAATTATTTTGTTTACGTCCCCTGTGGGTCTTTTTGGGTGTTACATGCTATCAGATAATAGCTTCTCATGCTTTCGCCGAAAAGCATTTTAAAAATCTGACTTGTTGCCTGGATTCACAACGAGTGTAGCTTTAATTCGATACCCTGCATGTGTATTTTAATGAACTTTTGAGTTTTAACTAATACTATTAGCATTTAGCGTAGCGCATTTGCATTTCCAGAGCTCTAGTTGGGACGCAAGCGTCCCGAGTAGAAGCAACAGGTTAAACAACTGTGTTGCAGGCTTATGAGTTGGTGCCTGAAGCTTATAGGCAGCGCTTCAGGAACCACAAAAAAACCTCTCTCCGTACTTTTGAGTTTGCAAGGGACAAAGTCTCTGTTTAATCGCTGGTGTTCATCCAGCAAAGTTAATGCCTTTTCTGATATTCAAGAGTTGATGCTGTTGGAGAATTTTAAAAGCAACCGGCCTGATAGAATTGTAGTTCATTTAAATGAACAGAAAGTGGTGACATTGGCCCAGGCAGCAGTGTTGGCAGATGAGTATGCTATGACACACAACACTATTTGGTGCACCATGTTTTGAAGGCCGAATGATTACATCATCAGTGCCTCGTTCGGGTTGCTTTTCCTCCAATGACCCCAAGTCTTCGCACGAAATCTGAATGTTTTTACTGTCACCAAAAGGGTCACGTGATTGCGGACTGCCCGGTTTTGAAAAATAAACCGAAACAGTTCCTGTCACCATCCCCTAAATTGAAAAGTGTGGGTTTAGTGCAGTCTATGGCTCGTCTGTTGGACCGAGTTATTGATTCAGCATTTGGGAAAACGGACCCTATCTATACTCCATTTATCTCTGCCGGTTGTTTCCTTAACTGGAGAACAATCGGATTAAAAGCCCATACAAATCTTACGAGACACAGTAATTGTTACTGATGCTTTACCCTGGTCCCCTGAAACGTATTGTGGCTCGCATGTCATATTACAGGGTATAGAGACAAACAATGTACCATTACACTGGGTCCACTTAGTGTCAGACTTGGGATCAGGACGTTTCCGTGTTGGTTTAGTGTCTACACTGCCAGTAAAAGGAGTCACATTGCTACTAGGGAATGATACTGCTGGTGGTAATGTCACTCCTGTGTTAAGTAGTAGACAACCCAGAAATCAAAACTACAGATAAATTGGTTCAAGAATTTTCCCATGTTTTTCCTGCTTGTGTTAACGAGGGCACAATCTCGCAAGCTGGGAGATGTGGTGAATTTGTTGAGGTAGACAGTGCCTTGAGTATTCCTTCTGCAAGCCCAACGAATTTATTACCTGACATTCTTGTCTGTCACCCCCGAGAAAGTGATTGAAAGTCAAAAAGGAGACCCCATTCTTTGCAAGTGTTTTGCTTCGGTAAGTTCCACTGAGGAATCTAAAACTAGGGAGACCGCCTACTTTATGGAAGCAGGAGTTTTGATGTGTAAATGGGAAGCTCATAACACCGTTAGTGACTGGAGTGAAGTGTGTCAAGTGGTTGTTCCTACACTGTTCCAACAGCAGGTGCTGTCACTCGCCCATGACCAGGCGTGGTCCGGACATTTGGGGATCACGAAGACTTTTAACCGAGTCCTTCTGCATTTTTTCTGGCCAGGTTTGAAGTCTGACGTGGTCCAATCTTGTAAAACATGTCATGCGTGTCAACTCACTGGGAAAGCGAGTCAAAAAATTCCTTGTGCACTGCTCTGTCCGATTCCTGTGGTGGGGGAACCGTTTGAACGAGTGATAATCAATTGTTTAGGCCCGTTGCCGAAAACCAGGTCAGGTTACCAGTTCTTACTAACAATAATGTGCAGTGCTACTCGATACCCAGAGGCTATCCCTCTCTGTACTATAATGGCTAAGACTGGTGAAGGCACTAGTGAAGTTCTTCTCTACGTTTGGACTCCCTAAAGTATTCCAAACTGATCAGGGAACCAACTTTGTCAAAACTGTTCTCAAATGTGTTAAAGACACTATTTCCCATCAGGTCTCTAGTGTGTGTCATCCGGAGAGTCAAGGGGCCCTCGAACGCTGGCATCAGACACTGAAGGAGATGTTACGCAAGTATTGCATGGATACCAGTACTGATTGGGATGAGGGGGTGCCCGTGGTCCTATTTGCTGTCAGGAAAACAATACAAGAGTCCTTAGGGTTAAGCCCTGTTGACCTTGTGTTTGGACACACCCCACCCCGCTGTCTCCAGTGTGGCTGCTGTAGTGCTGAAACCTGACTGGGACCTAGAAGAGGATAAGGGTGTGTTGGAGTTACGCCATATGTTACAGCAATGTGAACTCTTATGTAATTCAGAGATGCTGAAAAAGTTACCCTCTTAGATAGAACATTTGGATAACAATCAAACTAATGATCTTATCCTATTGATAAATAGTTTTCTCAATGTGTTACAGGATGTTCCAAGTCGCACGTCCATCTTGGAACATAACGTGGATGTGGGGAACGCTGCTCCTACATGTCAGCATCCGTATCGGGTTAATGCTAAGAAAAGGGAGGTAATAAAGTGAGGTAGCTTATTACAGAATGACATGGCAAAACCCAGTAATAGCTCCTGGAGTTCCCTGTGCATTCTTGCTCCTAAGCCTGACAATACGTCCCGCTTATGTACGGACTATCGTCGCGTAAATTCCGTTACAAAGTCGGATTCTTTTCCTCTACCTTGCTTAGATGACTGCATTGATAGACTTGGCTCTGCTGCTTACGTTAGTAAGTTAGATTTGCTAAAAGGTTATTGGCAGGTGCCTCTGACCTCTCGAGTTTCTGACATCTCTGCTTATGTGACGCCTGATGACTTCGTACAATACACTGTGATGCCCTTTGGAATGTGTAATGCACCTGCTACTTTTCAGTGCTTAGTTAACATTTTCTTCGCAGATGTGCCAAAATGTACTGCTTACCTTGAAGATGTGACTCATTCATCTACTTGGTCTGATCATCTCGCCACCTTAAAATGTTTCAGCGGTTGGAGAATGCTTCTTTAACCCTCAATTTTGCCAAGTGAGTTTGGGAGGCTACTGTAACTTAGGGAAGCAGGTGGGACGAGGTCAAGTGCGCCCAGTAACTGGCAAAGTGGAAGCAACTATGCTTTTGAGTTCGCCAAAGCGTTACTTTGTAGTGCCCCAGTGCTTGACAAACGTTTTAAGTTGGAGGTAGACGCTAGTATAGTTGGGGCTGGGAGCGGTTCTCTTGCAGGAAGATTAAGAGGGAGTGGATCGGCCCGTATTTATTTTTTATTTTTTATTTTTTCTCCTGTAAGTTCAACTCGTGTCAGTCAAGGTACTCCACCACTGAACAAGACGGTGGCTTTATTTCTAGCCTAAGTTTTTTGAGGTATGTGGGCTCCAGTGCCTTGCCTGTTCTGGTCTTCACGGACCATTATCCTTCAGTGTTTCTTAGGCAAATGTACCGCCGCCTTATGCGGTGGGCTCTCATTGTACACGGATACAATATACAGATTTACTATGTGAAGGGTTCGGCGAATGTGGTTGCCGACACACTATCATGGGTTCAGTAACTGGGGATGCGTGTTGGTTTTATTGCAAACTGGAAGATTGCAGGTTTTGGGGTGGGTGTGCTACATTCCCCAGTTTCTCGGTTTTGGGTTTGTTTGTGTATATGTATGTGTGTATTTCAGGAAATGGCTTCCTGGGTTCCAAAGCAGCTGATTGGTTAGCCCCATTGCAGATTGGAGCTCTGACCCCACCATCTCATCAGGGGATACAACTGTCTGCAATTACCGACTCCTTCTGCAGCTTGAAAAGCCAGTGTTCCTTTGTTAGGAGAGAGCTTCTATGTACGTGTTGGTGGTTGGTCTGGTAAATTTGTAAAGTATTTTGTGGCCGGTCCTGCCGGTATGTTAAAAGGACTGTTTTTGATTATTGAAATCGTTCATTTTACGTGAGTAATTCTGTTTTTGTTCCCAGGGGGGAAGGGGAAGGAACCTTGGGAGGTTTTAGGCAAGAGGCCTGCGGGCATACATATACCCGTAGTGTGTACTCTGTCTATGCACACTAGGTAAGACCTGGGTGGACCACCCCCTGTATTTTGGTTAGCGCACCAGGAGGTGCTAAAAGGTTAGGTAAGTAGTGGGTAGGCAGGTAAGGTAGGAGAGCGGACTCTTCAACTTTTACTCTTTTTGCTTTGGTTCTGTCCAGCCCTTTTCTCCCACATTACCATGTTAAGGAAATAAATTCCCTGTAACTGTAATATTCTCTGTCATCCTTACCAGCACCTACAATCACATACCTCTTTCACTCCACGGGGAGTTGTGTGTCGCAGGGTGTTGCGTTCCCCCCCCCAAGAGGCATGCGTAACAGTAAATGACAGCAGAACAAATCTCGACTGAGGTCCTTTTGTACTTTTGGGGATAGAATGCTATCTGTTGAGCTGAGAAGACAAACCAACCAAGGCACACTGATCTGTTCAGCTGAACAAAGAGAAAGGGTATCTAGTCAGTTGTTCAACTGAAACGTGTCTTACACGTTTAACAAGACTCCTCAATCAGGGAGGTAGATGACATCCACGTCAGCGGTGCCCGGGGAGCAGTGGGTTAACTGCCTTGCTCAGAGGCAGAATGATAGGATAGTTGGCTCTTGCTTCTGTATAAAGACAGAGAGAAGTTGGAGAGAGGCAGGAAGCCACAGGAAGAGAAATAGACATCTGGATAGACAAGCAGACGAAACAGATTACAACAATTTATTTTGATCTATGAATGTACATGGCTGAAGTAGGCAACTGTATACAGCCAGATGCAATAGGAATCAATCTTAATGAACTCTAATGGAAGATAATACAAAGTGAGTACTGGATTCCTGTCCAGTGGGTGTACTTGTACATCAAATCAAATCAAATCAATTTATATAGCCCTTTGTACATCAGCTGATATCTCAAAGTGCTGTACAGAAACCCAGCCTAAAACCCCAAACAGCAAGCAATGCAGGTGTAGAAGCACGGTGGCTAGGAAAAACTCCCTAAAAAGGCCAAAACCTAGGAAGAAACCTAAAGAGGAACCAGGCTATGAGGGGTGGCCAGTCCTCTTCTGGCTGTGCCGGGTGGAGATTATAACAGAACATGGCCAAGATGTTAAAATGTTCATAAATGACCAGCATGGTCAAATAATAATAATCACAGGCAGAACAGTTGAAACTGGAGCAGCAGCACGGCCAGGTGGACTGGGGACAGCAAGGAGTCATCATGCCAGGTAGTCCTGAGGCATGGTCCTAGGGCTCAGGTCCTCAGAGAGAGAGAAAGAAAGAGAGAAAGAGAGAATTAGAGAGAGCATACTTAAATTCACACAGGACACCGGATAAGACAGGAGATGTACTCCAGATATAACAAACTGACTCTAGCCCTCGACCCATAAACTACTGCAGCCTAAATACTGGAGGCTGAGACAGGAGGGGTCAGGAGACACTGTGGCCCCTTCCGATGATACCCATGGACAGGGCCAAACAGGAAGGACATAACAGGAAGGATATACTTATTGCAGGCAAAGGCTGCCTATGGAGGTGTGTGTGCAACCTTTCTTCTTGTGTCTCCAAACATCACAACCAGGCTGATGCAATGAGAATGAACCTCCCAAGCAGTATTACCTGATTACCATGACAAGTTGTAACAACTATACAAGAACCTTAGGGTGTAAGCTACAGGGAATTGAACAGTATGCGTCACTTGACCATGTTAGTTCACCAAGATAAATCAAGACCAAATTAGTTCACCAAGATAAATCAAGACCATGTTAGTCCACCAAGATAAATCAAGACCATGTTAGTCCACCAAGATAAATCAAGACCATGTTAGTCCACCAAGATAAATCAAGACCATGTTAGTCCACCAAGATAAATCAAGACCATGTTAGTCCACCAAGATAAATCAAGACCATGTTAGTCCACCAAGATAAATCAAGACCATGTTAGTCCACCAAGATAAATCAAGACCATGTTAGTCCACCAAGATAAATCAAGACCATGTCCACCAAGATAGTCCACCAAGATAAATCAAGACCATGTTAGTCCACCAAGATAAATCAAGACCATGTTAGTCCACCAAGATAAATCAAGAAGACACCAAGATAAATCAAGGTTAGTCCACCAAGATAAATAAATCAAGATAAACCATGTTAGTCCACCAAGATAAATCAAGACCATGTTAGTCCACCAAGATAAATCAAGACCAAGTTAGTCCACCAAGATTAAATCAAGACCATGTTCCACCAAGATAAATCAAGACCAGTCCAAAGATAAATCAAGACCATGTTAGTCCACCAAGATAAATCAAGACCATGTTAGTCCACCAAGATAAATCAAGACCATGTTAGTCCAAGATAAACCAAGATAAATCAAGACCATGTTAGTCCACCAAGATAAATCAAGACCATGTTAGTCCACCAAGATAAATCAAGACCAAGTTAGTCCACCAAGATTAATCAAGACCATGTTAGTCCACCAAGATAAATCAAGACCATGTTAGTCCACCAAGATAAATCAAGACCATGTTAGTCCACCAAGATAAATCAAGACCATGTTAGTCCACCAAGATAAATCAAGACCATGTTAGTCCACCAAGATAAATCATGTTAGTCCACAAGATAAATCAAGACCATGTTAGTCCACCAAGATAAATCAAGACCATGTTAGTCCACCAAGATAAATCAAGACCATGTTAGTCCACCAAGATAAATCAAGACCAAGTTAGTCCACCAAGATTAATGTTAGTCCACCAAAGATAAATCAAGTTAGTCCACCAAGATAAATCAAGACCATGTTAGTCCACCAAGATAAATCAAGACCATGTTAGTCCACCAAGATAAATCAAGACCATGTTAGTCCACCAAGATAAATCAAGACCATGTTAGTCCACCAAGATAAATCAAGACCATGTTAGTCCACCAAGATAAATCAAGACCATGTTAGTCCACCAAGATAAATCAAGACCATGTTAGTCCACCAAGATAAATCAAGACCATGTTAGTCCACCAAGATAAATCAAGACCATGGTAGTCCACCAAGATAAATCAAGACCATGTTAGTCCACCAAGATAAATCAAGACCATGTTAGTCCACCAAGATAAATCAAGACCAAGTTAGTCCACCAAGATTAATCAAGACCAAGTTAGTCCACCAAGATTAATCAAGACCATGTTAGTCCACCAAGATAAATCAAGACCATGTTAGTCCACCAAGATAAATCAAGACCAAGTTAGTCCACCAAGATTAATCAAGACCATGTTAGTCCACCAAAGATAAATCAAGACCATGTTAGTCCACCAAGATAAATCAAGACCATGTTAGTCCACCAAGATAAATCAAGACCATGTTAGTCCACCAAGATAAATCAAGACCATGTTAGTCCACCAAGATAAATCAAGACCAAGTTAGTCCACCAAGATTAATCAAGACCATGTTAGTCCACCAAGATAAATCAAGACCATTTTAGTCCACCAAGATAAATCAAGACCATGTTAGTCCACCAAGATAAATCAAGACCATGTTAGTCCACCAAGATAAATCAAGACCAAGTTAGTCCACCAAGATAAATCAAGACCATGTTAGTCCACCAAGATAAATCAAGACCAAGTTAGTCCACCAAGATTAATCAAGACCATGTTAGTCCACCAAGATAAATCAAGACCATGTTAGTCCACCAAGATAAATCAAGACCATGTTAGTCCACCAAGATAAAGATATTATCTCTGGGATCCAGGTATTGGACCAGGCTACCATGACATCATCAGTGGAAATCCACTTGGGTTTGTTATAAATACAAAGAGCATCTTCGTGTGTGTGTTTGCCTTTCTGTCTCTGTGCTGTACAGTACATACTCTAGCTGCTAGCATTAGAAATGAGAATGCTCTTGGAAGGCTTGAAAGGAGGTTAATGTTATAGACATAAAAGGGCTGTGTGTGTGTGGCCTCTTCAAAATAAATCATAAAATGTCCATACTGTATGTGCTCCTAAGCCCCTTAGTGCTTGTGTCATCAGTGTTTTCATAGGGACAGTGAGCTGGGCATTGTGTAAGTAGAGGATGAAGATGCAGAGTGAGACACAGGCCTCATATGCTTCTTAAGGGACTTTATTGATGAGTAAACTTCCACTCACACATGCACACCAACAAGATCTCACAGATGCTTTCTCACGCATGCAAGCATGAGAACACGCACACATGCACACACACACACACAGCTGCCACTTCGTGCATGACTTGAATGTTAAGCGCCTAGGTGGACCAGTGTAAAACGTTTTCTCGTTGTTTGGAGGCTGTCGCCCAGGCTGCTCCTTTATGTCCGTCACACATCAAACAGTGTACACACACACACACACACACACACACATACACACACACACACACACACACAAACGTGATCACATACGTGAATTATTACACTGTAATATGAATAGGACACGTTATCACCACAGAAAGTTCACATTTTCAACTCACCATATGGCCACTTGGAGACCCATTAGGACATTTCTTTAAAACAGGACATTTCTTATTTTTTTGTTCTCCCTGCTTTTTCTGTTCTGCTTTCTCTCTACTCCCCAGCAGCCTTTTGTCCAAATACATATGAACCCTTCAACAGAAGAACCATACAGGATCTTAATTTGAGCCAGTTTGCTACAGCAGGAACAGAATCCTGCAGCAACAGGAAATGTGAATTATTATGTGGAGTATAATTAATGGACATCTTTGTTGGGGTTGACACATTTTTCATAAGGGAAAATCAAGTTTGAAATTTAAGTGAATCTCACATACTTCAGAAACCTTTTTAAGGTTATCCTGCAACAGGGTGATCAAATTAAGATCCTACATCTGTATGTGCATTTAGCATTTTCAGATCTTTACTGATTTTGTATCTTACATGTTCACTGTAATGTCCAGAGGTGGCAATAGACCATGGTGACTATTTATAGTCTAAGTAATATCAAGACTGTGGATCATTCATATCCACTGCTAGAAATGTACCATATCACCAAAATGTTCTAAAACTGAGATATATGGTTATTCGGTTGAAAGGTTCACATTCAGTTCCAGGTATAGTGTCGCTGGTCCAAATGAAAGGCAAATTAAAACATTCAAATGAAGGAATTAATTCTGCTTTATCTTCGGAGCCAACTGAAGTTTGACTCAGGGGGGAAGAAGAACTTTGCTGTGTGTTGTATATCTCCCTTGCTACTAATAGTTTTGTTGAAACAAGATTTTACAATGACTGATCCAGTAAAATTTGAATTTCACAACTGTTTTGGAGGACATGTGGAACAAACATATTGTTCCAAACAGTTTAAAGTCCTTTGTGTTATGTTTATATGCATATTCATGGCTCCAGTATTAGCACACAGTACTATGTACTACCTACATGCAGCACATACTGTATATTACCATGTGCATAAGCTTAGTTGGGTTTACAGTAAGACGGAAGCTCACCAGCATCTCACTTTCTCCACAGTTGCAGTTGCAATTCTGTTGCACAGATGGGCTTGTTGGCATGGGAACACTTGGCCCCAGAATGGCTGCCAAGTCTGATTGACTGTCCCATCAGCACAAAGACTGCATCCAGTGAAGGCTAATACACACACACACACAAACCAACTGTTAGTTTGCCATTGTGTGGTTTCGGCCAGGGTCATATCTACTGTGCATACACATAATTTGTGTATACATCTACATATCATGAATACATCTGAGTCTGGTTGAGGCGATCATTTTTCAATATGAGAGCAAATGTGATTTTAAACCCTGAAGTCTCTACCTTGTCTATGATGATTCATTGTGTTTTTTGGTGTTTGCTCACATTAGGTGATTGATTTGAAGTGTTTATTGCAGCAGATCATCCTTTGAGAATGTCCCTTCAGAAGCCTGTGTGGTAGTTAGGCCAGACAGTGTTATCTGTGGATGTCTGCCTTCTAGCTGGGAGTGATTGACATCTCATGTCTGTTCGGGTAGATGCCTGACATTTCTAAAAGTCACCACACACGCCTAGACCTCGCTGATCAGCCTTGCGCTGTCTGTGTGTGTGTGTGGATGTGTTTAACTACACTTGTGTGTGTGTGGACGTGTTTAACTATACTTGTGGGGACCTGAAGTCCCCACAAGAACAGTAAAGAAATACAATTTGACCAACTGGGGACATTGTTGGTCCACACAAGGTCAAATGCTATTTCTAGGGGATTTAGAATTAGGTTTAGGGTTAGGAACTAGGGTTAAGTTTCTGGGTTAGGGTTAGGGAAAATAGGATTTTGAATGGGACTGAATTGTATGTCCCCACAAGGTTAGCTAAACAATACTGTGTGTGTGAGAGAGAGAGAGAGAGAGAGAGAGAAACTGTAACGGCTTTCTTCTGTGGATCAAGGAGAGGACCAAAGCGCAGCGTGGTTAGTGTTCATCATGTTTAATAAAGATGATAAATGTGAACACTACAAAATACAAAACAAATGTGAAAAAACGGAAACAGTTCTGTCTGGTGCAGACACACGAAGACAACCACCCACAAAACCCAACACAAAACAGGCTACCTAAATATGGTTCCCAATCAGAGACAATGACTAACCCCCCCCCCCTCAAGGTGCGGACTCCGGCCGCAAAACCTGAACCTATAGGGGGGGTCTGGGTGGGCATCTGTCCGCGGTGGCGGCTCTGGCGCAGGACGTGGACCCCACCATAGACTTTGTCCGCTTTAGTGTCCTCCTAGGAACGGCGACCCTCGCAACAGACCTTGGACTGGCAACCCTACTAAAGGGCCCCACTGGACTGAGGGCAGCTCCTGGCTGACTGACGGCTCTGGCAGCTCCTGGCTGACTGACGGCTCAGGACAGATGGGCGGCTCTAGCAGCTCTGGAGAGACGGGAGGCTCTAGCAGCTCTACCTAAATATGGTTCCCAATCAGAGACAATAACTAACACCTGCCTCTGATTGAGAACCATATCAGGCCAAACATAGAAATGGGAAAACTAGACACACAACATAGAATGCCCACTCAGCTCACCTCCTGACCAACACTAAAACAAAGAAAACACAAAAGAACTATGGTCAGAACGTGACAGAAACCATTATTTCTGTTTCACTAGATTGGTTTCCATCCAATTGATGATGGATATGCATTTAAATATTCTCAAATCCACATAAATAAAATATGCAAATTTTCCACTAGTGTTGTGCTTCCACCAAAATGACTTGTTGCAGATACAAATCAGTGTGTGATGTACTTTTTTCACTTAAGTTTTCATGTACCGAATAAAAATCTAATGTTCAATGTGTTTCCATCACATTTTAAACTATACCTATAGTATTGTTACAGAAAATGTTAAATAGCAAATGTGCCTCCTCTGATCTTGGCACGTGGGCTCTAGTGTGAGTAGGTTCTGCAGGTAGGCTAGACTACACGATGAGATTATGCACAAGAGCAAGAATGTTTTTATTTGTCAAACGGCAGTCAAGCATCGATCATCGTGTCAGCAGAATAAGACCCTCAATATTTAATGGAAAGCAGCATCAAGCTCAGTACCGTGCACTTTCAGCACCCTGTGAAGTTCATAACAATTCATCAGTAGCCTAATAAACTGCACGGTTTACCGAGTCGTAGTGCAAGGCCCAAACACCATATCATCACGTGACTCCAAGTTTACTTCGATATGATGGTTATTAAATCAATATTTGTGCCTATATCAATATTGCGCTTACAGTGCCTTGCAAAAGCATTCATCCCACTTGGCTTTTTCCCTATTTTGTTGCATTACAACCTGCAATTTAAATGGATTTTTATTTGGATTTCATGTAATGTGTAAGGTTCTGTATTTATTTTCTTAGTCAACCTTGTGTTCTGTTTCTTTGTGTTCTTGAATGTAGCCCTGTCTCCCATTTTTGTTCATTGATTTCACCTGTGTTAGTTACTCAACTGGTCTCATCAGCTCCTTATTTACTTCAGTTCATTCTGTTTGTGCCTTTGTGAGGTATTGTTTGTTTTGATTCTACTAAACCTTTTCCTAGCTTGTTTGTGAGAAGTTATAGCCTTCAGTCCTAGTTTTGATTCACCTGCCTGTTTTCCTATCTGTGTATGACCAGTTATAGTCACATAATTACTGAAATAAAGTCCAACTGTGTGCAATTTAAGTGTCACATGATCTGTCACATGATCTCAGTAAAAATATACACCTGTTCTAGAAGGCCCCAGGGTCTGCAACACCACTAAGCAAGGGGCACCACCAAGCAAGCGGCACTATGAAGACCAAGGAGCTCTCCAAACAGGTCAGGGACAAAGTTGTGGAGAAGTACAAATCAGGGTTGGGTTACAAAAAATATCAGAAACTTTTAACATTCCACGGAGCACCATTAAATCCATTATTAAAAAATTGAAAGAATATGGCACCACAACAAACTTGCGAAGAGAGGGCCACCCACCAAAACTCACAGACCAGGCAAGGAGGGCATAATCAGAGAGGCAACAAAGACACCAAAGATAAATAACCCTGAAGGAGCTGCAAAGCTCCACAGCAGAGATTGGAGTATCTGTCTATAGGACCACATTAAGCCGTACACTCCACAGAGTTGGGCTTTACGGAAGAGTGGTCAGAAAAAGCCATTGCTTAAAGAATAAAAAAGGAAACATGTTTGGTGTTCACCAAAAGGCATGTGGGAGACTCACCAAACATATGGAAGAAGGTACTCTGGTCAGATGAGACTAAAATGGAGCTTTATGGCCATTAAGGGAACACTATGTCTGGTGCAAACCCAACACCTCTCATCACCCCAAGAACATCATCCCCACAGTGAAGCATGGTGGTGGCAGCATCATGCTGTAGGGATGTTTTTAATTGGATGGCGCTAAATACAGGGATGGATGGAGCTAAATACAGGGAAATTATTGAGGGAAACCTGTTTGTCTTCCAGAGATTTGAGACTGGGACGGAGGTTCACCTTCCAGCAGGACAATGACCCTAAGCATTCTGCTAAAGCAACACTCAAATGGTTTAAGGGGAAACATTTAAATCTCTTGGAATGGCGTAGTCAAAGCCCAGACCTCAATCCAATTGAGAATCTGTGGTATGACTTAAAGATTGCTGTACACCAGTGGAACCCATCCAATTTGAAGGAGCTGGAGTAGTTTTGCCTTGAAGAATAGGAAAAATCCCAGTACTTAACTATCAAAAGTAAATGTAATTGCTAAAATATACTTAAGTATCAAAAGTAAAAGTATAGTAAAAGTATAAATAATTTTACATTCCTTATATTATAACCTGATGGCACCATTTTTGGATTTTTATTGACAGTTAGCCAGGGGCATTTGTGTTTAGTGAGTCCGCCAGATCAGAGGCAGTAGGGATGACCAGGGATTTTCATTCATAAGTGCGTGAATGGACCATTTTCCTGTCCTGCTAAGCATTCAAAATGTAATGAGTACTTTTGGGTGTCAGGGAAAATGTATGGAGTAAAAAATACATTATTTTCTTTAGGAATGTAGTAAAGTAAAAGTTGTCAAATATAAATAGTAAAGTACAGATACCACAAAAATGACTTAAGTAGTATTTTAAAGTATTTTTCTTAAGTACTTTACACCACTGTCTGTGTGTGTTAGTGTGTGTGTGAGTGAGTGCATGTAAGTATGTAGTGTGCCTGTAAATGCTCTGATGCAGAACCTTTGTCATATTCATCGATACAGAGGGACCTTGAAAGAGAAGTCATTATTAGGATCCAAGCCACTGGCAAATATCTGATTGAACAGTATGTTCCCTTGAGTTCAAAGTCATGGAATCGGCCTCATCTGCTATGTGACTATCCTAATTGGTGTCTTTGAAGTTGCACACCCAAACAACTACCTCCTTTAAAACATGACTTGACACACAACCCACAGTAATATATTTGATATTATCTGTCAGTGGGCCTAATGTCAACACAAAGAGACGTTTTCTTCCTCTTATAATGAGGATGGATGCAGCTTCGTTGCTATTGTCCCTCTACACTGCCGTGCTGAAATGTGAGCCGCTGCCGTGCTGAGTTAGCCAAATGATACATCTCAGACAACCATATTTCTATAAGGCATTATTATCGTGGCTACCATAGCACTGCGGTAATGACAAGGGATGACTCAGTAAGGTCACCTGTGTGATTTCACAGCCACTAATAACATCGTTTTTATTACACGATATAACACTATGATTTATAATATCCTTCCACTTATCAATAAGATAGGAACATGTTTTTCATGTTTTATTTACTGAAGATGAGAAAAATGATGTATTTTAGTGTAATAAACAGTAGTTTACAGACTATTGAATAATAAATGAATTACTGCAGGTGCATTTACTTTCCTGTAGGCCTTTTGTAAGGAGTTGAGGAAAACTGGAGTAAAAACGCATGAAACTCCCCTCCCCTCGGAGATTTCCAGCCTAGTTATGAGCTCATGACATGAGAATTTTAATTTAATTCAGAGACAAGGGATCAACCTTTGAGGTTTATGTATGGAATCGGATTATAGTCATGTAAAATACCCCCTTTCACCAATCCGTTCCTCCAATCCTCGCCCCCCTTTTTTTCTTCAGTTGAATGGGGGGCGCTCGAACCGTCTGTGTGTCAGTGCTCGCCTCTTTGTTCAAACCGATTCAGCTCCTCACCCTCAGCTTCGCCACCTGCGCACGGGGAGTGAGCACCGGCACCGAGTGTCTATCCAGATTTACATTTAGATATCTCTAAATTGGTCATGTGGTAGATGCTGCATATTAGTCGTGAAGCAGACTAGGTGGCTTATTTTTTGAAGGTGTGAAGCGTAGCTTGGGACGTTGAATCATTTTTGCTTCACTTACCGGTTCTTTTTTGCTGTTTCACCCATTCGACCGATCGCTGACAGACGACACTATTGGAGCACCGGGATACGTTTAGAGCACCTTCACTGAAGCGCTGCGTTCCGATCTTACATTCCTGCGGATTTTTTATTTTTACTATTTTCAGGTAAGATTGAACATATTTTCATTGACTGCAAATGGTCAACTTTTTCAATTTGTTTGAGATAAAGGATTTGTGGAAATTGAACCCTGTATGAACAATATTGGGTTAAAGCCTGTATGCAGACCGGGGTATCAGCGGCGTCTGGCCGCAGGGAATGGAATGAATGCATTGCTTATCTTACTCTGTTAAAAATACATTTGGTAGTGTATAAACCTTTGTTGGTCAACCAACCAAGCCAAGATTTCAGCCCAATTATAAGTACTTTCAGGTGTTTTACCATGAAAATTACATAGCCAGATCCTGCTTTCCAGGCACTGTATAATACACGACTTTAACGTGATTTTTGTATGGACATGTTATGCATTCTGTAGCTATTATTTCCTACCTTCCTGACAAGTTATTTCCTTCGGACATATTATTTTCTTCTGACATGTATCCTACTTTGCATGAAAGATGTGGTCATCTATAAGCTCATGGAGGATGACCTCAGTGCCTACCTCTAACTGTGTCTCTGAAAAGACTCCTGCACGTCACACACACTGAGCTTTACAGTAGCTTATTTTGGGCTCTTTTTGATGAAGTAGATCCAAGCTTATATTTAGGACCCATGTAATAAACATTAGACCACTGAATGGCTTGTTTTAGTGTATATACCCAACACAGCTTCTTCTCATGGGAGGTCCTCTGGGCTTGTCTCAGAGTTGCCCTTTATACAGGCTAGGAGAAAAATAGGCTTCCTCAGTAAGGGCCTGATGGGAGACACAAAACTCTAATACTATGGGCTATCAGTAATATGTAAGAAGCATATAAAGTTATGGCACTGGCTTAAATGTTCTGTGGCATTTAAACAGCATCCTCAGTATATAATGGTCCTCAAGTTCATGTTGTGTGTGCAAGAAAAAAGAATGAGTGACTGAGACAGAGAGAGGGGGAGAGAGACAGAGTGAGAGAGGGAGAGAGTCAAAGAGAGGGGGAGAGAGACAGAGAGAGGGGGAGAGAGACAGAGCGAGAGAGGGAGAGAGTCAGAGAGAGCGGGAGATCAGAGAGAGATAGGGAGAGAGGCAGAGAGAGCGGGAGATCAGAGAGAGAGAGGGAGAGAGTCAGAGAGAGATAGGGAGAGAGGCAGAGAGAGAGATCAGAGAGAGATAGGGAGAGAGGCAGAGAGAGTGGGAGATCAGAGAGAGATAGGGAGAGAGTCAGAGAGAGCGGGAGATCAGAGAGAGATAGGGAGAGAGTCAGAGAGAGCGGGAGATCAGAGAGAGATAGGGAGAGAGGCAGAGAGAGAGATCAGAGAGTGATAGAGGGAAACAAAAGAGAAATAGAAAGAGGGTTGGTTCCACAGACAGCTGAGGGAACTTAGATCAGAACACCTGCATAGCTATCATGTTCTCCATTATTTATAATGGTCCCGCCCACTCTAACCTCTCGGGCCAATCAGAGGTGTGGCTGATGTTAGTAACCCCAATACCCTGGCCCGGGCATGACATCAGAGATACATGAAATAAGAGAGATAAATGACAGAATGTTAGCACTACCTCTGTTAACACTCCCCTAGACAATGATAGAATAGGTTATTGTGGCATACACATATATTTGTCTATTTCAAATGTGCTTCATGCAATGTGCATCATTGGAAACATGAGAGACAAGGAAACAGGGTCAACATATTTGCAACATCAGAATGATGGAAACTGGGGAAAAGTACAGACATTTCTGGTTCGTGGTCTGGTCACTAATAATTTAGTCTTTCTCCACATATACCAGCTGTAAATTACACGAGTGCTAAATACTCTAAAAGTCTAAGTCACACAAACACATTGAAATGTACCACTCTGAGGGAGCGCAACTGTTTCAGTCACATAGACAAATAAGATCTATTGTGTGAGGTTATCAGTGGCCTAACAGCTCAAAGCCTTGTCTTGGTCAATTCATAGTTCTTGCATATAAAATAGTCACTCTATTTTTGGTAGGCCTTGTGAAGAAGGGAGTCTACCACCGGCAGTGTATGTCCTAGAAAACTGTGGTTAGCAGGGTGAGGTTAACTAGTCTAGTTTTTACAACACAGAGTTTGGGCTGATGTCATTGTGAAACCACACAGAGAGATAGAGAGGGAGGTAAAGGGGAGGGAGAGAGGGGGGTAGATGGAGGGAGGGGAGAGAGAGGAGAGAATGAGGGAGGTAGGTAGGGGGGATGGATCGGGAGGGAGGGGGTAGAGAGGATCGTCAGGCAGAGAGATGAAAGAATGAAATAAGGAGGAGAAAGAGAGGAACACAAGAGAAGACAGGGAGAGAGAGAGACAGAGATAGGCAGTGAGAGAGAGAGAGAGAGAGACAGAGAGAGACAGAGGGAGAGAAACAGAGACAAAGCGAGAGAGACAGGAACAGCGACAGAGAGAGAGAGAAAGACAGGGACAGAGACAGAAAGAGAGAGAGAGACCGACAGGGACTGCGAGAGAGAGACAGAGAGAGAGAGAGTCAGAGAGAGAGAGAGACAGGGACAGAGAGAAAGAGACAGAGAGACAGAGAGAGACAGGGACAGAGACAGAAAGAGAGAGAGAGAGAGAGACCGACAGGGACTGCGAGAGAGACAGAGAGAGAGAGAGTCAGAGAGAGAAAGTCAGAGAGATAGAGAGCGAGTCAGAGAGAGAGAGTCAGAGAGAGACAGAGACAGAGAGGACGAGGATTTCACCAACCAGACTGAAACTTCTCCAGTGGCACCCATGCATTTTTTATTCTGTCTGGGTGAGTGCGTGAGAGTTCACTCCCGGGATTCCTGGCTCACTGCCAGAGGCCTCACAGACCTCCCTCACAGCCCATCAGATCAGAGAGAGGCTGTGCACTCCCACCGGGAGGAGTGGATGGGAGGAGCCGACCCGCTGAAGGAGAAACAGAGAAGACTGGTAGGCTAGCCTGATCTACTGGCAAGATGGTTAACCACGGCAGGGCCAGATATCTTTACTGTAACCTGTGCCAGTGTTTCCCAAATGGTGTTGTAGCTAGCTCTTCCTGGGTGATTTACAAGGTTGGGGCAAGAAATCTATTATTCATTTTTTATTACGAGGGTCATAAGAAAAGGCTCAAAGCTATAAAAAAAATTCTGGTAACCAATTACTTTAGATGCTGGACGGCAAGCGGTTATAGGAGGCCTGGGCCAGATGCTGACGTAACTTATACCAGGGTTTGTACAGCCAGCTCCCTCTACCCCTCAGCAAATTACAGGGTTGTGATTAGAAATATTGTAAATTTTTCTCAAACAGAAATTCCCAAGAAAAGTAATTTCCAATAAAATTCCCAAAACGATACATGGATCATGTCCCAGAACCACTGGTCTGTGTAGGAAAATGTGGTGCAATGTATAGCATGTTAGAAATAGCCTAAAGAATAAGCACAGCCGGGATAGAGAGGTTTGTCTGAACTGGTAACATGTTGGTTTTACTTGTCCATATGTGCAGATAAGATCAGTTTCAGCACACCACAGACACTAATATACACTCAGTGGCCAGTTTACTAGGTACACCACCGTGTTCACGAAAAGGGTTCGCACCTACAGACATCCAGGTCATCTACAAGTCTTTGCTAGGTAAAGCCCCACCTTATCTCAGCTCACTGGTCACCATAACAACACCCACCAGTAGCACGTGCTCCAGCAGGTATCTCTCGCTGGTCATCCCCAAAGCCAACACCCCCTTTGGCCGCCTTTGCTTCCAGTTCTCTGCTGCCAATGACTGGAATGAATTGCAAAAATCTCTGAAGTTGGAGACTTATATCTCCCTCACTAACTTTAAGCATCAGCTATCTGAACAGCTTACCAATCGCTGCAGCTGTACACAGCCCATCTGTAAATAGCCCATCCAACTACCTACCTCATCCCCATATTGTTTTTATTTACTTTTTTGCTCTTTTGCACACCAGTATTTCTACTAGCTCATCATCACCTGCACATCTATCACTCCAGTGTTAATTTGCTAAATTGTAATTACTTCGCTACTATGGCCTATTTATTGCCTTACCTCCTCACGCCATTTGCACACACTGCATATAGACTTTTTCTATTGTGTTATTGACTGTAAGTTTGTTTATTCCATGTGTAACTCTGTTTTGTTGTTTGTGTCGCACTGCTTTGCTTTATCTTGACCAGATCGCAGTTGTAAATGAGAACTTGTTCTCAACTAGCTTACCTGGTTAAATAAAGGTGAAATAAAAAATAAAAAATGTAGTCAAGTGTCCGTGGCTTGCTATGTAAAGCAGGCAGACAGATATCGAGGTATTCAGTTACTGTTTGATTGAACTTTAGACTGGGCAAAACGAGGGACCTAAGTGACTTTGAGCGTGGAATGATCATCCGTGCCAGGCGGGCCGGTTCCTGTATCTCACAAACAGCCGGCACCCTGGGCTTTTCACGCACCACAGTGTCTATGGTTTACAGAGAATGGAGCGAGAAACACAAAACATCCAGTCAGCGGAAGTCCTGTGGGTGAAAACAGCTCATTGATGAGAGAGGTCAAAGGAGAATGGCAAGAATCATACAAGTTAACAGGCGGGCCACCAACAGCAAAATCACGGCGCAGTACGTCAGTGGTGTGCAGAATGGCATCTCGGAACGCACAACTCATCGGCCCTTGTAATGGAAGGGCTATTGTGGCAGACAACCACACCGGGTTCCAATCCTATCAGCTAAAAACAAGAAGAAGGTGCTCCACTGGGAACGCTATCACCAACACTAGACATTTGAGAAGTGGGAAAATATTGTCTGGTCCGACAAAACCCGGTTCCTGTTGCGTCATGCTGATGGCAGAGCCAGGATTTGGCGTAAGCAGTATGAGTCCATGGCCTCATCCTGCCTGGTGTCAACGGTACAGGCTGGTGGTGTAATGGTGTTGGGAATGTTTTCCTGGCACACGTTAGGTCCCTTGATGCCAATTGGTACTTGATGGGTGTACCTAATAAACTGAATTTCAGGCCTGGAGAGGAAAACGAAATACTTGGAATGATACACAATCTAGTAGACTACAGTTTCTCTTATCAGTTACCATTTTTTATGTTTTTCAGTAGCCAGAAGGTTGAGATTTATGTTCTGGACAGCTGGATTTTATTTTCAGACATGAGGTCTGGTACAATGATCTGTGTGGTATCAAACTGTTTCGATACAAACTTCTCAGGTGGTTGCTACACATTATTGGTGAATGGGAATTTGAGTATAAAATATAAAGTGATTTGAGTTTGAGAAGTGTTCATTATTACGGTCAGCGGTATACAGAAGTATAATGTCTCCCTTTGCTTGAGGGTCTGCATTATTTTGTTATGCTTACTAGCATTTAGCAAATGCAATAATATTGGGGACTACCTGTCCCTTGCTGGAATCGAACCCACAACCTTTGGCACACTAAAAACTGTACCAAAAGCCCAGAGGATTGGTTTCATAGAGCTGTACTGCGCCAACTTAATCATCTGGTCATTATTACACAAACAACAGGAGAACAGGCACTCTTTGTCTTCTCTGGCTTATTGGGGAGCTTTTCACAACTGGACAGGTCCATTGTGACTGAGGAACAGATTCAAGTAAACCTACCACAGTGAAGTATTATGCAGTATCTTTGATTAGCATGTAGGTATTATGTCTTACACTGAAAACTGGAGTCATATATCAGTGAGGGCTTTAATCTTTTAGGTTGGATTTGGCTTTGCTACTGTTTTTTAAATGTATTTTTAAGAAGAAAAGTATGTGGTTCTTATTGTGTGAACCGATTATGTTCTATACAGCAAGATTGAATCAGACTGAAAGTTGAGGTTTTGAGTGAAATATTTATTTTCTCTGTGTATGGACGACATGACTTGAATTTCAACCATTTCAAGCTGATAAAAGAACAGCAGAGCGGGAGAGATATTTTCCACCTCAGATTCTCTTTCTCACTCGCTCTCTCTCTTCGTCTCCCCTGTTGTGAAGTCTCCAATGGCGAGAAGCCCGGAGGGGGGTTGGAAGGAGTGAGCAATCAATCAAGTTTCTTTTTGCACCCTGGCAGGGAGGGACTAACACTTCCCTTCAAACCAATCAGCATACAGGCCTGGATGAGACCATAGCACCACAGCTAAAAGGCTCTCACATAAAGAGAACGGCCTTTCTCTTTGTCTCTGGCCAGAGTAGAGCCTCCTTTCTCTGCTATTGACTGGTGGCAGATGCTGAAGGTAATGCTGTCATGTTGGGTATCCCTGTTTGAGCTGGTCGGGAACAGGCTATTTGATGTGATTGGTTGGAGCTTCTCAGCTTGTTGGCTTGTTGGTTTGATTCCTGCATGAGACACATCAACTGTACATATGAGTGAACTGTCAGTGGCTTTGGATAAAACGTGTCTGCTAAATGACAATATTATGATGTTATCTGTTGATCCGTGTGTTCTTCAGCTTAGCCTACAGTAGCTGGGAGCCAGCAGACTCCATATAAACAAAGTGCTGTGTCCCCAGTGTCTAGTGACGTCACAGTGTCCAATGATGATCCCATTTTGTAACCGTCTTTATTTTGTATGGGGATGAAAAAGTGATAGATTCAACTTTGATGCACATTCAATAAAAACGGTTGGTTACCGACACACCAGTGCTCGGACGAAGGCTCTATCTGCAATAACTCATTCTGTATCAACCTATTTTATATTCTGTGGACTGAGCAACTCCTGTGCGGGTCATTAAACATGTAAACTCCTGGATGAAGTGGCAGCCATGGAAATGGAAGTAGCTTATCTCCAGGGCACCAGCACCTCTTAACTTGATAATATTATTATTTTTCTTTATGATGTCACTTCTCTGATCATAGCCATGTCTAAAATGGCACCCTATTCCCTAAGTTACTACAAAAGTAATGCACTATACTGTATAGGGAAGAGAGCACCATTCACCCCATTTCTCCTAGTGGGTGGATTGAAGTCAAAGCCACTGCCCATGCACCTGATCCCCTACACCTGATTTTACAAACCACATTGGCCCCTCACCTCTAAGCTATCACCTTTAATCCCTCAACTTTAACCCCTGACCCAGGCCAGACATGCAGTACGGCTGGAGTAACGGCTTTTCGCAGGTGTGTTAACAGCCCCTAGCTACATCTGACCTCTGACCCTGCTGCATGTTATCAGGGACCTCTATACCTCCTCCTCCTTTTCCTGTGGACTGAAGTGAAATTGGTCTGTCTGTCCTCTATATCCTGTTGGGTTGTAATAGGCTATGAGAGGGAATGGTCATTCGCTAGCAACGTTAGCTACATATTAAATGAAACATTACATGTAAATATTTCCTGTGTTTCAGGATTTCATACAAAGGGACCCTTGCTGATTTGCCAGGACGCCGTCAGACTCCTCTCTAAAGGTAAGACAGAGGGACAATTTTGTCATGGTTGTAGCCTATTTAAATCAATGTAAGTATATGTATCTTAATGTAATCTATTGAAAGAAGAGTTGGGCATGAGAATGTAATATTAATATATGTATTATTAGGTATTGTATATCTGCTGTTTTTCACTCACATGTACAGTGACAAGAAAAAGTATGTGAACCCTTTGGAATGACCTGGATTTCTGCATAAACTGGTTATAAAATGTGATCTAATCTACATCTAAGTCACAACAATAGACAAACACGGTCTGCTTAAACTAATAACACACAAACAATTATGTTTTTATGTCGTTATTGAACAGCGTGTAAACATTCACAGTGCAGGGTGCAAAAAGTATGTGAACTCTTGGATTTAATAACTGGTTGATATTCACAGTGCAGCAATAACCTCAACCAAACGTTTTCTGTAGTTGTAGATCAGACCTGCACAACAGTCAGGAGGAATTTTGGACCATCTTTACAAAACTGTTTCAGTTCAGAAATATTCTTAGGATGTCTGGTGTCTCTGTGATTCCCCTCCAACGTCTCTGTCTTTCCCCTCCAACGTCTGTCGTATCCCTCCATCGTCTCTGTGGTTCCCCTCCAACGTCTCTGTGGTTCCCCTCCAACTTCTCTGTCGTTCCCCTCCAACGTCTCTGTCGTTCCCCTCCAACGTCTCTGTCTTTCCCCTCCAACGTCTCCCCTCCAACGTCTCTGTCGTTCCCCTGCTCCGTCTCTGTCGTTCCCCTCTTCCGTCACTCTGTCGTTCCCCTCCAACGTCTCTGTGGTTCCCCTCCAACGTCTCTGTGGTTCCCCTCCTCCGTCACTGTCGTTCCCCGCCTCCGTCACACTGCCGTTCCCCTCCTCTGTCACTGTTGTTCCCCTCCTCCGTCACTGTCGTTCCCCTCCTCCGTCTCTGTCGTTCCCCTCCTCTGTCATTCCCCTCCTCTGTCTCTGTCATTCCCCTCCTCTGTCATTCCCCTCACTCTGTCGTTCCCCTCCATCACTCTGCCGTTCCCCTCCTCCGTCACTGTTGTTCCCCTCCTCCGTCACTGTCGTTCCCCTCCTCCGTCACACTGCAGTTCCCCTCCTCTGTCACTGTTGTTCCCCTCCTCCGTCACTGTCGTTCCCCTCCTCCGTCTCTGTCGTTCCCCTCCTCTGTCATTCCCCTCCTCCGTCTCTGTCATTCCCCTCCTCTGTCGTTCCCCTCACTCTGTCGTTCCCCTCCAACGTCTCTGTCGTTCCCCTCCTCCGTCTCTGTCGTTCCCCTCCAACGTCTCTGTCGTTCCCCTCCTCCGTAACTCTGTCGTTCCCCTCTTCCGTCACTCTGTCGTTCCCCTCCAACGTCTCTGTCGTTCCCCTCCTCCGTCTCTGTCGTTCCCCTCCAACGTCTCTGTCGTTCCCCTCCTCCGTCACTCTGTCGTTTCCCTCCTCCGTCTCTGTCGTTCCCCTCCAACGTCTCAGTCGTTCCCCTCCAACATCTCTGTCGTTCCCCTCTTCCGTCTCTGTCGTTCCCCTCCTCCGTCTCTGTCGTTCCCCTCCTCCGTCTCTGTCGTTCCTCTCCAACGTCTCTGTCGTTCCCCTCTTACGTCTCTGTCGTTCCCCTCCTCCGTCACTCTGTCGTTCCCCTCCTCCGTCTCTGTCCTTCCCCTCCTCCGTCCCTCTGTCGTTCCCCTCTTCCGTCACTCTGTCGTTCCCCTCCTCCGTCACTCTGTCGTTCCCCTCCTCCGTCACTCTGTCGTTCGCCTCCTCCGTCATTCTGTCGTTCCCCTCCTCCGTCATTCTGTCGTTCCCTCCTCCGTCACTCTGTCGTTCCCCTCCTCCGTCACTCTGTCGTTCCCCTCCTCCGTCACTCTGTCGTTCCCCTCTTCCGTCACTCTGTCGTTCCCCTCTAACGTCTCTGTCGTTCCCCTCTTCCGTCTCTGTCGTTCCCCTCTTCCATCACTCTGTCGTTTCCCCTCCTCCGTCACTCTGTCGTTTCCCCTCCGTCCTCTGTCGTTCCCCTCCGTCACTCTGTCGTTCCCCTCTTCCGTCACTCTGTCGTTCCCCTCCTCCGTCACTCTGTCGTTCCCTCCTCCGTCACTCTGTCGTTCCCCTCCTCCGTCACTCTGTCTTTCCCCTCCTCCGTCACTCTGTCGTTCCCCTCCTCCGTCATTCTGTCGTTCCCCTCCTCTGTCTCTCTGTCTTCCCCTCTTCCGTCACTCTGTCGTTCCCCTCCAACGTCTCTGTCGTTCCCCTCTTCCATCACTCTGTCGTTCCCCTCCAACGTCTCTGTCGTTCCCCTCTTCCGTCACTCTGTCGTTCCCCTCCTCCGTCACTCTGTCGTTCCCCTCCAACGTCTCTGTCGTTCCCCTCTTCCGTCACTCTGTTCCTTCCTCCAACCCTCTCGTTTCCCCTCCCTCTGTCGTTCCCCTCCAACGTCTCTGTCGTTCCCTCCTCCGTCTCTGTCGTTCCCCTCCAACGTCTCTGTCTTCCCCTTCCGTCACTCTGTCTTCCCCTCTGTCACTCTGTCTTCCCCTCTTCCGTCACTCTGTCGTTCCCCTCCAACGTCTCTGTCGTTCCCCTCTTCCGTCACTCTGTCGTTCCCCTCCAACGTCTCTGTCGTTCCCCTCCTCCGTCACTCTGTCGTTCCCCTCCTCCGTCTCTGTCGTTCCCCTCTTCCGTCACTCTGTCGTTCCCCTCCAACGTCTCTGTCGTTCCCCTCCTCCGTCTCTGTCGTTCCCCTCTTCCGTCACTCTGTCGTTCCCCTCCTCCGTCACTCTGTCGTTCCCCTCCTCCGTCTCTGTCGTTCCCCTCCTCCGTCACTCTGTCGTTCCCCTCCTCCGTCACTCTGTCGTTCCCCTCCTCCGTCACTCTGTCGTTCCCCTCCTCCGTCACTCTGTCTGTCGTCTCTCTGTCGCTCCCTCCAACTCTGTCGTTCCCTCCTCCGTCACTCTGTCGTTCCCCCTCTTTCCCCTCCTCCCCAACTCTCTGTCGTTCCCCTCTTCCATCACTCTGTCGTTCCCCTCCAACGTCTCTGTCGTTCCCCTCTTCCGTCACTCTGTGTTCCCCTCTTCCGTCACTCTGTCGTTCCCCTCCAACGTCTCTGTCGTTCCCCTCTTCCGTCACTCTGTCGTTCCCCTCCAACGTCTCTGTCGTTCCCCTCCAACGTCTCTGTCGTTCCCCTCCAACGTCTCTGTCGTTCCCCTCCAACGTCTCTGTCGTTCCCCTCCAACGTCTCTGTCGTTCCCCTCCAACGTCTCTGTCGTTCCCCTCCAACGTCTCTGTCGTTCCCCTCCTCCGTCTCTGTCGTTCCCCTCCAACGTCACTCTGTCGTTCCTCTTCCGTCACTCTGTCGTTCCCCTCCTCCGTCACTCTGTCTTTCCCCTCCAACGCCTCTGTCGTTCCCCTCTTCCGTCACTCTGTCGTTCCCCTCCAACGTCTCTGTCGTTCCCCTCCAACGTCTCTGTCGTTCCCCTCCAACGTCTCTGTCGTTCCCCTCCTCCGTCTCTGTCGTTCCCCTCCAACGTCTCTGTCTTTCCCCTCCAACGTCTCTGTCGTTCCCCTCCTCCGTCACTCTGTCATTCCCCTCCTCCGTCTCTGTCGTTTCCCCTCTTCCTCCGTTCCCCTCCTCCGTCTCCTCCCCTTCCGTCACTCTGTCGTTCCCCTCCAACGTCTCTGTCGTTCCCCTCTTCCGTCACTCTGTCGTTCCCCTCTTCCGTCACTCTGTCGTTCCCCTCCTCCCCTCCTCTCCTCCGTCATTCTCGTTCCCCTCCTCGTCTCTGTCGTTTCCCCTCCGTCACTCTGTCGTTTCCCCTCCTCCGTCTCTCGTCGTCTTCCCCTCCTCCGTCTCTGTCTTCCCCTCCTCCGTCTCTGTCGTTTCCCCTCTTCCCCTCCTCCGTCCTCTGTCGTTCCCCTCTTCCGTCACTCTGTCGTTCCCCTCCAACGTCTCTGTCGTTCCCCTCTTCCGTCACTCTGTCGTTCCCCTCCCGTCTCTGTCGTTCCCCTTCCAACGTCTCTGTCGTTCCCCTCCTCCACTCTGTCGTTCCCCTCCAACGTCTCTGTCGTTCCCCTCTTCCGTCACTCTGTCGTTCCCCTCCAACCTCTGTCTTCCCCTCCAACGTCTCTGTCGTTTCCTCCTCCGTCACTCTGTCGCTCGTCTCTGGCCTCCTCCGTCACTCTGTCGTTCCCCTCCTCCGTCACTCTGTCGTTCCCCTCTTCCGTCACTCTGTCGTTCCCCTCCTCCGTCCTCTGTCGTTCCCCTCCTCCAACGTCTCTGTCGTTCCCTCTCGTTCCGTCACTCTGTCGTTCCCCTCCAACGCACTCTGTCGTTCCCCTCTTCCGTCACTCTGTCGTTCCCCTCCAACGTCTCTGTCGTTCCCTCCTCCTCACTCCAACTCTCTGTCGTTCCCCTCCTCCGTCACTCTGTCGTTCCCCTCCTCCGTCGTCTCTGTCGTTCCCCCTCCGTCACTCTGTCGTTCCCCTCCAACGCCTCTGTCGTTCCCCTCTTCCAACACTCTGTCGTTTCCCCTCTTCCGTCACTCTGTCGTTCCCCTCCTCCGTCTTCCGTCTCTGTCGTTCCCCTCCTCCGTCACTCTGTCGTTCCCCCCTCCAACGTCGTTCTCCAACGTCTCGTTCCCCCCTCCGTCACTCTGTCGTTCCCCTCTCAACGTCTCTGTCGTTCCCCCCTCTTCCGTTCTCCTCTGTCGTTCCCCTCTCCTCCGTTCCCCTCCCGTCGTTCCCCTCTGTCGTTCCCCTCCAACGTCTCTGTCGTTCCCCTCTTCCGTCACTCTGTCGTTCCCCTCCTCCGTCACTCTGTCGTTCCCCTCCTCCGTCACTCTGTCGTTCCAACGCCTCCGTTCTCCTCGTCCTCTGTCGTTCCCCTCCCCGTCACTCTGTCGTTCCCCTCCTCAACGTCTCTGTCGTTCCCCTCCAACGTCTCTGTCGTTCCCCTCTTCCGTCACTCTGTCGTTCCCCCCTCCAACGTTCCCCTCTCTGTCGTTCCCCTCTTCCGTCACTCTGTCGTTTCCCCTCCAACGTCTCTGTCGTTCCCCTCTGTCGTTCCCCTCCAACGTCACTCTGTCGTTCCCCTCCTCCGTCACTCTGTCGTTCCCCTCTTCCGTCTCTGTCGTTCTCCAACGTCTCTGTCGTTCCCTCTCCTCCGTTCCCCTCACTCTGTCGTTCCCCTCTTCCGTCACTCTGTCGTTCCCCTCCTCCGTCACTCTGTCGTTCCCCTCCAACGTCTCTGTCGTTCCCCTCTTCCGTCACTCTCTCGTTCCCCTCAACGTCTCTGTCGTTCCCCTCCAACGTCTCTGTCGTTCCCCTTCACTCTGTCGTCCTCCTCCGTCACTCTGTCGTTCCCCTCCTCCTCCGTCCCTCTGTCTGTTCCCCTCCAACGTCTCTGTCGTTCCCCTCCTCCTCTCTGTCCCCTCTCTGTCGTTCCCCTCCAACGTTCCCCTCGTCTCTCTCCGTCTCTCTGTCGTTCCCCTCCTCCGTCACTCTGTCGTTCCCCTCCTCTCCTCTCGTCGTTCCCCTCCAACGTCTCTGTCGTTCCTCCTCCTCCGTCACTCTGTCGTTCCCCTCCTCCGTCACTCTGTCGTTCCCCTCCTCCGTCACTCTGTCGTTCCCCTCCAACGTCTCTGTCGTTTCCGTCACTCCGTTCTCCTCCGTTCTCTGTCGTTCCCCTCCTCCGTCTCTGTCGTTCCCCTCTTCCGTCACTCTGTCGTTCCCCTCTTCCTCTGTCGTTCCCCTCCGTCTCTGTCTTTCCCCTCTTCCGTCTCTGTCGTTCCCCTCCAACGTCACTCTGTCGTTCCGTCTCTCCTCCGTCTCTGTCGTTCCCCTCCTCCGTCTCTGTCGTTTTCCCCTCCGTCTCGTCTCTGTCGTTCCCCTCCTCCGTCTCTCTGTCTTTCCCCTCTTCCGTCCTCTGTCGTTCCCCTCCAACGTCTCTGTCGTTCCCCTCCTCCGTCCACTCTGTCGTTCCCCTCCAACGTCTCTGTCGTTCCCCCCTCCTCCGTCCTCTGTCGTTCCCCTCCTCCGTCTCTGTCGTCTCTCCGCCACTCTGTCGTTCCCCTCCTCCGTCTCTGTCGTTCCCCTCTTCCGTCACTCTGTCGTTCCCCTCCTCCGTCTCTGTCGTCTCTTCCCCTCTTCCGTCACTCTGTCGTTCCCCTCTCAACGTCTCTGTCGTTCCCCTCCTTCCGTCACTCTGTCGTTCCCTCTCCCGTCTCTGTCGTTCCCCTTCCGTCACTCTGTCGTTCCCCTCCTCTCGTCGTTCTGTCGTTCCCCTCCTCCGTCTCTGTCGTTCCCCTCTCTCCGTCCCCTCTTCCGTCACTCTGTCGTTCCCCTCCAACGTCTCTGTCGTTCCCCTCCTCCGTCACTCTGTCGTCTCCCCTCCTCCGTCTCTGTCGTTCCCCTCCAACCCTCTCGTTCCCCTCTTCCGTCACTCTGTCGTTCCCCTCCAACGTCTCTGTCGTTCCCCTCCAACGTCACTCTGTCGTTCCCCTCCAACGTCTCTGTCGTTCCCCTCTTCCGTCACTCTGTCGTTCCCCTCCAACGTCTCTGTCGTTCCCCTCTTCCGTCACTCTGTCGTTCCCCTCCAACGTCTCTGTCGTTCCCCCCTCCGTCACTCGTCGTTTCCCCTCTGTCGTTCCCTCCTCCAACGTCTCTGTCGTTCCCCTCCAACGTCTCTGTCCCTCTGTCGTTCCCCTCCTCCGTCACTCTGTCGTTCCCCTCCTCAACGTCACTCTGTCCCTTCCCCTCAACTCTCTGTCGTTCCCCCCTCCGTCACTCTGTCGTTCCCCTCCTCCGTCTCTGTCGTTCCCCTCTTCCGTCACTCTGTCGTTCCCCTCCAACGTCTCTGTCGTTCCCCTCTTCCGTCACTCTGTCGTTCCCCTCCAACGTCTCTGTCGTTCCCCTCCAACGTCTCTGTCGTTCCCCTCCAACGTCTCTGTCGTTCCCCTCTTCCGTCACTCTGTCGTTCCCCTCCTCCGTCACTCTGTCGTTCCCCTCCAACGTCTCTGTCGTTCCCCTCCCTCCGTTCCCCTCCCTCTGTCTTTCCCCTCTTCCGTCACTCTGTCGTTCCCCTCCTCTCTGTCGTTCCCCTCTGTCGTCTCTTTCCCCTCTTCCGTCACTCTGTCGTTCCCCTCCAACGTCTCTGTCGTTCCCCTCCTCCGTCACTCTCCCTCTGTCGTTCCCCTCCCGTCTCTGTCGTTCCCCTCTTCCGTCACTCTGTCGTTCCCCTCTTCCGTCTCTGTCGTTCCCCTCCTCTGTCGTTCCCCCCTCCCGTCACTCTGTCGTTTTCCCCTCCTCCGTCACTCTGTCGTTCCCCTCCTCCGTCGTCTCTGTCGTTCCCCTCTTCCGTCACTCTGTCGTTCCCCTCCAACGTCTCTGTCGTTCCCCTCTTCCTCCTGTTCCCCTCTTTCCTCCTCCCGTCTCTGTCGTTCCCCTCCTCCGTCACTCTGTCGTTCCCCTCTCCGTCACTCTGTCGTTTCCCCTCTTCTCTCAACGTCTCTGTCGTTCCCCTCTTCCGTCACTCTGTCGTTCCCCTCCAACGTCTCTGTCGTTCCCCTCTTCCGTCTCTGTCGTTCCCCTCCCGTCTCTGTCGTTCCCCTCTCCGTCTCTGTCGTTCCCCTCCCGTCTCTCGTTCGCCTCTGTCGTTCCCCTCTTCCGTCACTCTGTCGTTCCCCTCTTCCCCTCCAACGTCTCTGTCTTTTCCCCTCCCGCTCTCTGTCGTTCCCCCCTTCCAACGTCACTCTGTCGTTCCCCTCCAACGTCCTCTGTCGTTCCCCTCCTCCGTCACTCTGTCGTTCCCCTCCTCCGTCCCCTCTGTCGTTCCCCTCCTCCGTCACTCTGTCGTTTCCCCTCCAACGTCTCTCTGTCCCCTCTTCCGTCACTCTGTCGTTCCCCTCCAACGTCTCTGTCGTTCCCCTCCAACGTCTCTGTCGTTCCCCTCCCGTCTCTGTCGTTCTGTCGTCGTTCCCCTCCAACGTCTCTGTCGTTCCCTCCAACCTCTGTCGTTCCCCTCTTCCGTCACTCTGTCGTTCCCCTCCTCCGTCTCTGTCGTTCCCCTCCTCCGTCTCTGTCGTTCCCCTCCTCCGTCACTCTGTCGTTCCCTCTCTCAACGTCTCTGTCGTTTCCCCTCTCCGTCACTCCCTCCTCCGTCACTCTGTCGTTTCCCCTCCAACGTCTCTGTCGTTCCCCTCTTCCGTCACTCTGTCGTTCCCCTCCGTCCTCTGTCGTTCCCCTCTCCGTCACTCTGTCGTTCCCCTCCTCCGTCTCTGTCGTTCCCCTCTTCCGTCACTCTGTCGTTCCCCCTCCCGTCGTCTCTGTCCCCTCCTCCTCCTCCGTCTCTGTCGTTTCCCCTCCTCCGTCTCTGTCGTTCCCCTCCTCCGTCACTCTGTCGTTCCCCTCCTCCGTCCTCTGTCGTTCCCCTCTTCCGTCGTTTCCCCTCTGTCGTTCCCCTCCCTTCCGTCACTCTGTCGTTCCCCTCCAACGTCTCTGTCGTTCCCCTCCCTGTCGCCTCTGTCGTTTCCCCTCCCCTCTTCCGTCTCTGTCGTTCCCCTCCTCCGTCTCTGTCGTTCCCCTCCAACGTCTCTGTCGTTCCCCTCCTCCGTCACTCTGTCGTTCCCCTCTTCCGTCTCTGTCGTTCCCCCCTCCTCCGTCACTCTGTCGTTCCCCTCGTCTCTCCCCTCTCCTCCGTCACTCCTCCTCCAACGTCTCTGTCGTTCCCCTCTTCCGTCACTCTGTCGTTCCCCTCCTCCGTCACTCTGTCGTTCCCCTCCTCCGTCTCTGTCGTTCCCCTCCTCCGTCACTCTGTCGTTCCCCTCTTCCGTCACTCTGTCGTTCCCCTCCTCCGTCACTCTGTCGTTCCCCTCCAACGTCTCTTCCCCTCCTCCGTCCCTCTGTCGTCCCCTTCCCCTCCTCCGTCACTCTGTCGTTCCCCTCCAACGTCTCTGTCGTTCCCCTCTTCCGTCACTCTGTCGTTCCCCTCCTCCGTCACTCTGTCGTTCCCCTCTTCCGTCACTCTGTCGTTCCCCTTCCCCTCTCCGTCCTCTGTCGTTCCCCTCTTCCGTCACTCTCCCTCCTCCGTCACTCTGTCGTTCCCCTCCTCCATCACTCTCTGTCGTTCCCCCAACCTCTCTGTCGTTCCCCTCCTCTGTCACTCTCTTCCCCTCCCCTCCTCCGTCTCTGTCGTTCCTCCTCCTCTGTTTCCCCTCTTCCGTCACTCTGTCGTTTCCCTCCAACCCTCTGTCTTTCCTCCTTCCGTCACTCTGTCGTTCCCCTCCAACGTCTCTGTCGTTCCCCTCTTCCGTCACTCTGTCGTTCCCCTCCTCCGTCTCTGTCGTTTCCCCTCTTCCGTCTCTGTCGTTCCCCTCTTCCGTCACTCTGTCGTTCCCCTCCAACGTCTCCCCTCTCCGTCACTCTGTCGTTCCCCTCCCTCTCCCCTCTCTGTCTTCCAACGTCTCTGTCGTTCCCCTCCTCCGTCTCTGTCGTTCCCCTTCCCCTCTTCCGTCCTCTGTCGTTCCCCTCCCAACGTCTCTGTCGTTCCCCTCCTCCGTCTCTGTCGTTCCCCTCCAACGTCTCTGTCGTTCCTTCCCCCCTCCAACGTCTCTGTCGTTCCCCTCTTCCGTCACTCTGTCGTTCCCCTCCTCCGTCACTCTGTCTTTCCCCTCCAACGTCTCTGTCGTTCCCCTCTTTCGTCTCTGTCGTTCCCCTCCTCCGTCTCTGTCGTTCCCCTCCAACGTCTCTGTCGTTCCCCTCTTTCGTCTCTGTCGTTCCCCTCCTCCGTCACTCTGTTGTTCCCCTCCAACGTCTCTGTCGTTCCCCTCCTCCGTCACTCTGTCGTTCCCCTCTTCCGTCACTCTGTCGTTCCCCTCTTCCGTCTCTCTGTCGTTCCCCTCTTCCGTCTCTGTCGTTCCCCTCTCCGTCCCCTCCTCCGTCACTCTGTCGTTCCCCTCTTCCGTCACTCTGTCGTTCCCCTCCTCCGTCACTCTGTCGTTCCCCTCCAACGTCTCTGTCGTTCCCCCTCCGTCGTCTCTGTCGTTTCCCCTCCTCCGTCACTCTGTCGTTCCCCTCCAACGTCTCTGTCGTTCCCTCCTTCCGTCACTCTGTCGTTCCCTCCCAACGTCTCTGTCGTTCCCCTCTTCCGTCACTCTGTCGTTCCCCTCCAACGTCTCTGTCGTTCCCCTCCTCACTCTGTCACTCTCCCCTCCAACGTCTCTTCGTTTCCCCCTCCTCGTCTCTGTCGTCACTCTTCCCCCCCAACGTCTCTGTCGTTCCCCTCTTCCGTCACTCTGTCGTTCCCCTCCTCCGTCACTCTGTCGTTTTCCCCTCCAACGTCTCTGTCGTTTCCCCTCCTCCGTCACTCTGTCGTTCCCCTCTTCCGTCTCTGTCGTTCCCCTCCAACGTCTCTGTCGTTCCCCTCCTCCGTCTCTGTCGTTCCCCTCCTCCGTCTCTGTCGTTCCCCTCCAACGTCTCTGTCGTTCCCCTCTTCCGTCACTCCTCCCCCAACGTCTCTGTCGTTCCCCTCTTCCGTCTCTGTCGTTCCCCTCCTCCGTCTCTGTCGTTCCCCTCCTCCGTCTCTGTCGTTCCCCTCTTCCGTCACTCTGTCGTTCCCCTCTTCCATCACTCTGTCGTTCCCCTCCAACGTCTCTGTCGTTCCCCTCTTCCGTCACTCTGTCGTTCCCCTCTTCCGTCACTCTGTCGTTCCCCTCCTCCGTCACTCTGTCGTTCCCTCCTCCGTCTCTGTCGTTCCCCTCCTCCGTCACTCTGTCGTTCTTCCCCAACGTCTCTGTCGTTCCCCTCTCCGCCAACTCTCCGTTCCCCTCTTCCGTCACTCTGTCGTTCCCCTCCAACGTCTCTGTCGTTCCCCTCTTCCGTCACTCTGTCGTTCCCCTCCAACGTCTCTGTCGTTCCCCTCTTCCGTCACTCTGTCGTTCCCCTCTTCCGTCACTCTGTCGTTCCCCTCCTCCGTCACTCTGTCGTTCCCCTCCTCCGTCACTCTGTCGTTCCCCTCCTCCGTCTCTGTCGTTCCCCTCCTCCGTCACTCTGTCGTTCCCCTCCTCCAACGTCCTCTGTCGTTCCCCTCTTCCGTCACTCTGTCGTTCCCCTCCAACGTCTCTGTCGTTCCCCTCTTCCGTCACTCTGTCGTTCCCCTCCTCCGTCTCTGTCGTTCCCCTCCTCCGTCTCTGTCGTTCCTCCGTCACTCCCTCCCTCCGTCTCTGTCGTTCCCCTCCTCCGTCACTCTGTCGTTCCCCTCCAACGTCTCTGTCGTTCCCCTCTTCCGTCACTCTGTCGTTCCCCTCTTCCGTCTCTGTCGTTCCCCTCTTCCGTCTCTGTCGTTCCCCTCTTCCGTCTCTGTCGTTCCCCTCCTCCCCACTCTGTCGTTCTCCAACGTCTCCGTTCCCCTCTCCGTCACTCTGTCGTTCCCCTCCAACGTCTCTGTCGTTCCCCTCCTCCAACGTCTCTGTCGTTCCCCTCCTCCGTCACTCTGTCGTTTCCCCTCCTCCGTCTCTGTCGTTCCCCTCTTCCGTCCTCTGTCGTTCCTCCTCCGTCTCTGTCGTTTCCCCTCTTCCGTCACTCTGTCGTTCCCCTCCAACGTCTCTGTCGTTCCCCTCTTCCGTCACTCTGTCGTTCCCCTCCAACGTCTCTGTCCTCTCGTTCCCCTCCTCCGTCTCTGTCGTTCCCCTCCAACGTCTCTGTCGTTCCCCTCTTCCGTCACTCTGTCCCCCCTCCGTCACTCTGTCGTTTCCCCTCCAACGTCTCTGTCGTTCCCCTCCTCCGTCTCTGTCGTTCCCCTCCTCCGTCTCTGTCGTTTTCCCCTCCAACGTCTCTGTCGTTCCCCTCCTCCGTCACTCTGTCGTTCCCCTCTCCAACGTCTCTGTCGTTCCCCCCTCCAACGTCTCTGTCGTTTCCCCTCTTCCGTCTCTGTCGTTCCCCTCCTCCGTCTCTGTCGTTCCCCTCTCCGTCTCTGTCGTTCCCCTCCAACGTCTCTGTCGTTTCCCCTCTTCCGTCTCTGTCGTTCCCCCCTCCGTCAACGTTCCCCTCTCTGTCCCCTCCTCCCCTGTCGTTCCCCTCTTCCGTCACTCTGTCGTTCCCCTCCTTCCGTCCCTCTGTCGTTCCCCTCCTCCGTCTCTGTCGTTCCCCTCTTCCGTCTCTGTCGTTCCCCTCCTCCGTCTCTGTCGTTTCCCCTCTTCCGTCACTCTGTCGTTCCCTCCAACGTCTCTGTCGTTCCCCTCCCTCCAACGTCTCTGTCGTTCCCCTCTTCCGTCACTCTGTCGTTCCCCTCCAACGTCTCTGTCGTTTCCCCTCCCGTCTCTGTCGTTTCTCCTCTCCGTCCTCTGTCGTTCCCCTCCAACGTCTCTGTCGTTCCCCTCTTTCGTCTCTGTCGTTCCCCTCCTCCGTCACTCTGTTGTTCCCCTCCAACGTCTCTGTCGTTCCCCTCCTCCGTCTCTGTCGTTCCCCTCTTCCGTCACTCTGTCGTTCCCCTCCTCCGTCTCTGTCGTTCCCCTCTTCCTCACTCTGTCGTTCCCCTCCAACGTCTCTGTCGTTCCCCTCCATCGTCTCTGTCGTTCCCCTCTTCCGTCACTCTGTCGTTCCCCTCCAACGTCTCTGTCGTTCCCCTCCAACGTCTCTGTCGTTCCCCTCTTCCGTCACTCTGTCGTTCCCCTCCAACGTCTCTGTCGTTCCCCTCTTCCGTCACTCTGTCGTTCCCCTCCAACGTCTCTGTCGTTCCCCTCTTCCGTCACTCTGTCGTTCCCCTCCAACGTCTCTGTCGTTCCCCTCTTCCATCACTCTGTCGTTCCCCTCCAACTCTCGTCGTTTCCTCTCCTCAACGTCTCTGTCGTTCCCCTCCTCCGTCACTCTGTCGTTCCCCTCCAACGTCTCGTCGTTCCCCTCTGTCCGTCCCTCTTCCCCCCTCCCGTCACTCTGTCGTTCCCTCCTCCGTCTCTGTCGTTCCCCTCCAACGTCTCTGTCGTTCCCCTCTTCCGTCACTCTGTCGTTCCCCTCCAACGTCTCTGTCGTTCCCCTCCAACGTCTCTGTCGTTCCCCTCCTCCGTCTCTGTCGTTCCCCTCCTCCGTCTCTGTCGTTCCCCTCTTCCGTCACTCTGTCGTTCCCCTCCTCCGTCTCTGTCGTTCCCCTCCCGTCTCTGTCGTTCCCCTCTTCCGTCACTCTGTCGTTCCCCTCCAACTCTCTCGTCTCTGTCGTTCCCCTCCCTCTCTCTGTCGTTCCCTCCTCCAACGTCTCTGTCGTTCCCCTCCTCCCTCTGTCGTTCCCCTCCCGTCTCTGTCGTTCCCCTCTTCCGTCACTCTGTCGTTCCCCTCCAACGTCTCTGTCTTTTTCCCCTCCCCTCTGTCGTTCCCCTCAACGTCTCTGTCGTTCCCCTCCTCCGTCACTCTGTCGTTCCCCTCCAACGTCTCTGTCGTTCCCCTCTTCCGTCACTCTGTCGTTCCCCTCCAACGTCTCTGTCGTTCCCCTCCAACGTCTCTGTCGTTCCCCTCCTCCGTCTCTGTCGTTCCCCTCCTCCGTCTCTGTCGTTCCCCTCCAACGTCTCTGTCGTTCCCCTCCTCCGTCTCTGTCGTTCCCCTCACCGTCTCTGTCGTTCCCCTCTTCCGTCTCTGTCGTTCCCCTCCAACGTCTCGTCTCTGTCTGTTCCCCTCCTCAACGTCTCTGTCGTTCCCCTCCAACGTCTCTGTCGTTCCCCTCTTCCGTCACTCTGTCGTTCCCCTCCTCCGTCACTCTGTCGTTCCCCTCCTCCGTCTCTGTCGTTCCCCTCCTCCGTCACTCTGTCGTTCCCCTCTTCCGTCACTCTGTCGTTCCCCTCCTCCGTCACTCTGTCGTTCCCCTCCAACGTCTCTGTCGTTCCCCTCTTCCGTCACTCTGTCGTTCCCCTCCAACGTCTCTGTCGTTCCCCTCCTTCCGTCTCTGTCGTTCCCCTCCAACGTCTCTGTCGTTCCCCTCTTCCGTCACTCTGTCGTTCCCCTCCAACGTCTCTGTCGTTCCCCTCTTCCGTCACTCTGTCGTTCCCCTCCTCCGTCACTCTGTCGTTCCCCTCCAACGTCTCTGTCGTTCCCCCCCTCTTCCCCTCAACGTCTCTCTGTCGTTCCCCTTCCCCTCCCCGTCTCTGTCGTTCCCCTCCTCCGTCTCTGTCGTTCCCCTCCAACGTCTCTGTCGTTCCCCTCTTTCGTCTCTGTCGTTCCCCTCCTCCGTCACTCTGTTGTTCCCCTCCAACGTCTCTGTCGTTCCCCTCCTCCGTCTCTGTCGTTCCCCTCCAACGTCTCTGTTTCCCTCCTTCCTCCGTTCCCCTCCAACGTCACTCTGTCGTTCCCCTCTTCCGTCTCTGTCGTTCCCCTCCAACGTCTCTGTCGTTCCCCTCTTCCGTCACTCTGTCGTTCCCCTCTTCCGTCACTCTGTCGTTCCCCTCCTCCGTCTCTGTCGTTCCCCTCCTCCGTCTCTGTCGTTCCCCTCCTCCGTCTCTGTCGTTCCCCTCCTCCGTCACTCTGTCGTTCCCCTCCTCCGTCTCTGTCGTTCCCCTCTTCCGTCACTCTGTCGTTCCCCTCCAACGTCTCTGTCGTTCCCCTCTTCCGTCACTCTGTCGTTCCCCTCCAACGTCTCTGTCGTTCCCCTCTCCGTCTCTGTCGTTCCCCTCTTCCGTCTCTGTCGTTCCCCTCCTCCGTCACTCTGTCGTTCCCCTCCTTCCGTCTCTGTCGTTCCCCTCCTCGTCCCGTTCCCCTCTGTCACTCTGTCGTTCCCCTCCAACGTCCTCTCTGTCGTTCCCCTCCCCTCCTCCGTCTCTGTCGTTCCCCTCTTCCGTCTCTGTCGTTCCCCTCTTCCGTCTCTGTCGTTCCCCTCCTCCGTCTCTGTCGTTTCCCCTCTCCGTCACTCTGTCGTTCCCCTCCTCCCTCTGTCGTTCCCCTCCGTCTCTGTCGTTCCCCTCCTCCGTCTCTGTCGTTCCCCTCCAACGTCTCTGTCGTTCCCCTCCAACGTCTCTGTCGTTCCCCTCCCCTCCTCCAACGTCTCTGTCGTTTCCCCTCAACGTCTCTGTCGTTCCCCTCCTTCCGTCTCTGTCGTTCCCCTCTCCGTCTCTGTCGTTCCCCTCTCCGTCTCTGTCGTTCCCCTCCAACGTCTCTGTCGTTCCCCTCTTCCGTCACTCTGTCGTTCCCCTCCAACGTCTCTGTCGTTCCCCTCTTCCGTCACTCTGTCGTTCCCCTCCTCCGTCACTCTGTCGTTCCCCTCCTCCGTCTCTGTCGTTCCCCTCCTCCGTCACTCTGTCGTTCCCCTCCTCCGTCTCTGTCGTTCCCCTCTTCCGTCACTCTGTCGTTCCCCTCTCAACGTCTCTGTCGTTCCCCTCTTCCGTCACTCTGTCGTTCCCCTCTCCGTCTCTGTCGTTCCCCTCTTCCGTCACTCTGTCGTTCCCCTCCTCCGTCTCTGTCGTTCCCCTCTCCGTCTCTCTGTCGTTCCCCTCTTCCGTCACTCTGTCGTTCCCCTCCTCCGTCACTCTGTCGTTCCCCTCCAACGTCTCTGTCGTTCCCCTCTTCCGTCTCTGTCGTTCCCCTCCAACGTCTCTGTCGTTCCCCTCCTCCGTCTCTGTCGTTCCCCTCCAACGTCTCTGTCGTTCCCCTCTTCCGTGTCTCTGTCGTTCCCCTCCAACGTCTCTGTCGTTCCCCTCTTCCGTCACTCTGTCGTTCCCCTCCAACGTCTCTGTCGTTCCCCTCTTCCGTCACTCTGTCGTTCCCCTCCAACGTCTCTGTCGTTCCCCTCTTCCGTCACTCTCCGTCGTTCTCCCGTCTCTGTCCCTCTTTCCCCTCCAACGTCTCTGTCGTTCCCCTCCTCCGTCACTCTGTCGTTCCCCTCCAACGTCTCTGTCGTTCCCCTCTTCCGTCTCTGTCGTTCCCCTCCTCCCTCTGTCGTTCCCCTCCAACGTCTCTGTCGTTCCCCTCTTCCCGTCTCTGTCGTTCCCCTCCTCCGTCTCTGTCGTTCCCCTCCCGTCTCTGTCGTTCCCCTCCTCCCGTCTCTGTCGTTCCCCTCCAACGTCTCTGTCGTTCCCCTCTTCCCTCTGTCGTTCCCCTCCTCCGTCACTCTGTCGTTCCCCTCCTCCGTCGTCTCTGTCGTTCCCCTCTTCCGTCTCTGTCGTTCCCCTCTTCCGTCACTCTGTCGTTCCCCTCTCTCTGTCGTTCTCTGTCACTCTGTTCCCCTCTTCCGTCACTCTGTCGTTCCCCTCTCCGTCACTCTGTCGTTCCCCTCCAACGTCTCTGTCGTTCCCCTCCTCCGTCACTCTGTCGTTCCCCCCTCTTCCGTCACTCTGTCGTTCCCCTCCAACGTCTCTGTCGTTCCCCTCTTCCGTGACTCTGTCGTTCCCCTCCAACGTCTCTGTCGTTCCCCTCTTCCGTCACTCTGTTTTCCGTCTCTCCTCCTCTGTCGTTCCCCTCCTCCGTCTCTGTCGTTCCCCTCTTCCGTCACTCTGTCGTTCCCCCTCCGTCACTCTGTCACTCTGTCGTTCCCCTCCTCCGTCTCTGTCGTTCCCCTCCAACGTCTCTGTCGTTCCCCTCCTCCGTCTCTGTCGTTCCCCTCCAACGTCTCTGTCGTTCCCCTCCTCCGTCACTCTGTCGTTCCCCTCCAACGTCTCTGTCGTTCCCCTCTTCCGTCACTCTGTCGTTCCCCTCCAACGTCTCTGTCGTTCCCCTCTTCCGTCACTCTGTCGTTCCCCTCCAACGTCTCTGTCGTTCCCCTCCTCCGTCACTCTGTCGTTCCCCTCCTCCGTCACTCTGTGTCGTTCCCCTCCAACGTCTCTGTCGTTCCCCTCTTCCGTCACTCTGTTCCCCTCCAACGTCTCTTCCCCTCCAACGTCTCTGTCGTTCCCCTCCAACGTCTCTGTCGTTCCCCTCCAACGTCTCTGTCGTTCCCCTCCTCCGTCACTCTGTCGTTCCCCTCTTCCGTCACTCTGTCGTTCCCCTCCAACGTCTCTGTCGTTCCCCTCTTCCGTCACTCTGTCGTTCCCCTCCTCCGTCACTCTGTCTTTCCCCTCTCCGTCTCTGTCGTTCCCCTCTTCCGTCACTCTGTCGTCCCCCTCTTCCGTCACTCTGTCGTTCCCCTCCTCCGTCACTCTGTCTTTCCCCTCCAACGTCTCTGTCGTTCCCCTCCTCCGTCACTCTGTCTTTCCCCTCCAACGTCTCTGTCGTTCCCCTCCTCCGTCACTCTGTCGTTCCCCTCTTCCGTCACTCTGTCGTTCCCCTCTAACGTCTCTGTCGTTCCCCTCTTCCGTGACTCTGTCGTTCCCCTCCCTCCTCCCCTCTTCCACACTCTGTCGTTCCCCTCCAACGTCTCTGTCGTTCCCCTCCTCCGTCACTCTGTCTTCCCCTCTTCCGTCACTCTGTCGTTCCCCTCCTCCGTCACTCTGTCGTTCCCCTCCTCCGTCTCTGTCGTTCCCCTCCTCCGTCACTCTGTCGTTCCCCTCCTCCGTCTCTGTCGTTCCCCTCCTCCGTCTCTGTCGTTCCCCTCCAACGTCTCTGTCGTTCCCCTCCTCCGTCACTCTGTCGTTCCCCTCCAACGTCTCTGTCTCGTTCCCCTCTTCCGTCACTCTGTCGTTCCCCTCCCCTCCTCTGTCGTTCCCCTCCTGTCTGTTCCCCTCTTCCATCACTCTGTCGTTCCCCTCCTCCGTCTCTGTCGTTCCCCTCTCCGTCACTCTGTCGTTCCCCTCTCCGTCACTCTGTCGTTCCCCTCCAACGTCTCTGTCGTTCCCCTCTTCCGTCACTCTGTCGTTCCCCTCCAACGTCTCTGTCGTTCCCCTCCTCCGTCACTCTGTCGTTCCCCTCTTCCGTCACTCTGTCGTTCCCCTCTCAACGTCACTCTGTTCCCCTCCTCCGTCTCTGTCGTTCCCCTCTTCCGTCGTCTCTGTCGTTCCCCTCCTCCGTCACTCTGTCGTTCCCCTCCTCCGTCACTCTGTCGTTCCCCTCTTCCGTCACTCTGTCGTTTCCCCTCCACGTCTCGTCTCTGTCGTCTTCCCCTCCTCCAACGTCTCTGTCGTTCCCCTCCAACGTCTCTGTCGTTCCCCTCCTCCGTCACTCTGTCGTTCCCCTCCAACGTCTCTGTCGTTCCCCTCCAACGTCTCTGTCGTTCCCCTCCAACGTCTCTGTCGTTCCCCTCCCGTCTCTGTCGTTCCCCTCCAACGTCTCTGTCGTTCCCCTCCTCCGTCACTCTGTCGTTCCCCTCTTCCGTCTCTGTCGTTCCCCTCCAACGTCTCTGTCGTTCCCCTCTTCCGTCACTCTGTCGTTCCCCTCTTCCGTCACTCTGTCGTTCCCCTCCTCCGTCACTCTGTCGTTCCCCTCCAACGTCTCTGTCGTTCCCCTCTTCCGTCACTCTGTCGTTCCCCTCCAACGTCTCTGTCGTTCCCCTCCAACGTCTCTGTCGTTCCCCTCCTGTCTCTGTCGTTCCCCTCCAACGTCTCTGTCGTTCCCCTCCTCCGTCACTCTGTCGTTCCCCTCTTCCGTCTCTGTCGTTCCCCTCCTCCGTCTCTGTCGTTCCCCTCCTCCGTCACTCTGTCGTTCCCCTCCTCCGTCTCTGTCGTTCCCCTCTTCCGTCACTCTGTCGTTCCCCTCTTCCGTCACTCTGTCGTTCCCCTCCTCCGTTCCCCTCTTCAACGTCTCTGTCGTTCCCCTCCTCCGTCTCTGTCGTTCCCCTCCTCCGTCACTCTGTCTTTCCCCTCCTCCGTCTCTGTCGTTCCCCTCCAACGTCTCTGTCGTTCCCCTCTTCCGTCACTCTGTCGTTCCCCTCCAACGTCTCTGTCGTTCCCCTCTTCCGTCACTCTGTCGTTCCCCTCCAACGTCTCTGTCGTTCCCCTCTTCCATCACTCTGTCGTTCCCCTCCAACGTCTCTGTCGTTCCCCTCCTCCGTCACTCTGTCTTCCCCTCTTCCGTCACTCTGTCGTTCCCCTCCTCCGTCACTCTGTCGTTCCCCTCCAACGTCTCTGTCGTTCCCCTCCTCCGTCACTCTGTCGTTCCCCTCCAACGTCTCTGTCGTTCCCCTCCTCCGTCTCTGTCGTTCCCCTCCAACGTCTCTGTCGTTTCCCCTCCTCCGTCTCTGTCGTTCCCCTCCAACGTCTCTGTCGTTCCCCTCTTCCGTCACTCTGTCGTTCCCCTCCAACGTCTCTGTCGTTCCCCTCTTCCATCGTCTCTGTCGTTCCCTCTTCCAACGTCTCTGTCGTTCCCCCCCTCTTCCGTCACTCTGTCGTTCCCCTCCTCCGTCTCTGTCGTTCCCCTCCAACGTCTCTGTCGTTCCCTCTTCCCCTGTCGTTTCCCCTCCAACGTCTCTGTCGTTCCCCTCCTCCGTCACTCTGTCGTTTCCCCTCTTCCGTCACTCTGTCGTCTCTTTTCCCCTCTCCAACGTCTCTGTCGTTCCCCCCTCTTCCGTCACTCTGTCGTTCCCCTCCTCCGTCACTCTGTCGTTCCCCCCCTCCTCCGTCACTCTGTCGTTCCCCTCTCCGTCACTCTGTCGTTCCCCTCCCGTCTCTGTCGTTCCCCCTCCAACGTCACTCTGTCGTTCCCCTCCAACGTCTCTGTCGTTCCCCTCCTTCCCTCCAACGTCTCTGTCGTTCCCCTCCTCCGTCTCTGTCGTTCCCCTCTTTCCCCTCTTCCGTCTCTGTCTGTCTTTCCCCCTCCAACGTCTCTGTCGTTCCCCTCCTCCGTCTCTGTCGTTCCCCTCCAACGTCTCTGTCGTTCCCCTCCTCCGTCTCTGTCGTTCCCCTCTTCCGTCACTCTGTCGTTCCCCTCCAACGTCTCTGTCGTTCCCCTCTTCCGTCACTCTGTCGTTCCCCTCTTCCGTCACTCTGTCGTTCCCCTCCTCCGTCACTCTGTCGTTCCCCTCCAACGTCTCTGTCGTTCCCCTCCTCCGTCACTCTGTCGTTCCCCTCCAACGTCTCTGTCGTTCCCCTCCTCCGTCTCTCTGTCGTTCCCCTCCAACGTCTCTGTCGTTCCCCTCCTCCGTCACTCTGTCGTTTCCCTCTCCAACGTCTCTGTCGTTTCCCCTCTTCCGTCTCTGTCGTTCCCCTCCAACCTCTGTTCCCCTCCTCCAACGTCTCTGTCGTTCCCCTCTTCCGTCACTCTGTCGTTCCCCTCCTCCGTCACTCTGTCGTTCCCCTCCAACGTCTCTGTCGTTCCCCTCCTCCGTCACTCTGTCGTTCCCCTCCAACGTCTCTGTCGTTCCCCTCCTCCGTCTCTGTCGTTCCCCTCCAACGTCTCTGTCGTTCCCCTCCTCCGTCACTCTGTCGTTCCCCTCCAACGTCTCTGTCGTTCCCCTCTTCCGTGACTCTGTCGTTCCCCTCCAACGTCTCTGTCGTTCCCCTCTTCCATCACTCTGTCGTTCCCCTCCAACGTCTCTGTCGTTCCCCTCTTCCGTCACTCTGTCGTTCCCCTCCTCCGTCACTCTGTCGTTCCCCTCCAACGTCTCTGTCGTTCCCCTCTTCCGTCACTCTGTCGTTCCCCTCCAACGTCTCTGTCGTTCCCCTCCTCCGTCTCTGTGTCTTCCCCTCTTCCGTCACTCTGTCGTTCCCCTCCAACGTCTCTGTCGTCCCCCTCCTCCGTCACTCTGTCGTTCCCCTCCTCCGTCACTCTGTCGTTCCCCTCCTCCGTCACTCTGTCGTTCCCCTCTTCCGTCACTCTGTCGTTCCCCTCCAACGTCTCTGTCGTTCCCCTCTTCCGTCACTCTGTCGTTCCCCTCCAACGTCTCTGTCGTTCCCCTCATCTGTCACTCTGTCGTTCCCCTCCAACGTCTCTGTCGTTCCCCTCCCGTCTCTGTCGTTCCCCTCCAACGTCTCTGTCGTTCCCCTCTTCCGTCACTCTGTCGTTCCCCTCCAACGTCTCTGTCGTTCCCCTCCTCCGTCTCTGTCGTTCCCCTCTTCCGTCACTCTGTCGTTCCCCTCCAACGTCTCTGTCGTTCCCCTCTTCCGTCACTCTGTCGTTCCCCTCCTCCGTCTCTGTCTTTCCCCTCCTCCGTCACTCTGTCGTTCCCCTCTTCCGTCACTCTGTCGTCCCCTCTTCCGTCACTCTGTCGTTCCCCTCCTCCGTCACTCTGTCTTTCCCCTCCAACGTCTCTGTCGTTCCCCTCTTCCGTCACTCTGTCGTTCCCCTCCAACGTCTCTGTCGTTCCCCTCCAACGTCTCTGTCGTTCCCCTCCTCCGTCTCTGTCTTTCCCCTCTTCCGTCTCTCCCCTCGTTCCCCTCTTCCGTCACTCTGTCGTTCCCCTCCAACGTCTCTGTCTTTCCCCTCCTCCGTCTCTGTCGTTCCCCTCCAACGTCTCTGTCGTTCCCCTCTTCCGTCACTCTGTCGTTCCCCTCCAACGTCTCTGTCGTTCCCCTCTTCCGTCACTCTGTCGTTCCCCTCCTCCGTCACTCTGTCGTTCCCCTCCAACGTCTCTGTCGTTCCCCTCTTCCGTCACTCTGTCGTTCCCCTCCAACGTCTCTGTCGTTCCCCTCCAACGTCTCTGTCGTTCCCCTCCAACGTCTCTGTCGTTCCCCTCCAACGTCTCTGTCGTTCCCCTCCAACGTCTCTGTCGTTCCCCTCTTCCGTCACTCTGTCGTTCCCCTCTTCCGTCACTCTGTCGTTCCCCTCCAACGTCTCTGTCGTTCCCCTCCTCCGTCACTCTGTCGTTCCCCTCCTCCGTCACTCTGTCTTTCCCCTCCTCCGTCACTCTGTCGTTCCCCTCTTCCAACGTCTCTGTCGTTCCCCCTCACTCTGTCGTTCCCCTCCAACGTCTCTGTCGTTCCCCTCTTCCGTCACTCTGTCGTTCCCCTCCAACGTCTCTGTCGTTCCCCTCTTCCGTCACTCTGTCGTTCCCCTCCAACGTCTCTGTCGTTCCCCTCTTCCGTCACTCTGTCGTTCCCCTCCAACGTCTCTGTCGTTCCCCTTCCGTCACTCTGTCGTTCCCCTCCAACGTCTCTGTCGTTCCCCTCCAACGTCTCTGTCTTTCCCCTCCTCCGTCTCTGTCGTTCCCCTCCAACGTCTCTGTCGTTCCCCTCTTCCGTCACTCTGTCGTTCCCCTCCAACGTCTCTGTCGTTCCCCTCTTCCGTCACTCTGTCGTTCCCCTCCTCCGTCACTCTGTCGTTCCCCTCCAACGTCTCTGTCGTTCCCCTCTTCCGTCACTCTGTCGTTCCCCTCCAACGTCTCTGTCGTTCCCCTCCTCCGTCTCTGTCGTTTCCCCTCTTCCGTCGTCTCTGTCGTTCCCCTCCAACGTCTCTGTCGTTCCCCTCCTCCGTCACTCTGTCGTTCCCCTCTTCCGTCACTCTGTCGTTCCCCTCCAACGTCTCTGTCGTTCCCCTCTTCCGTCACTCTGTCGTTCCCCTCCTCCGTCACTCTGTCTTTCCCCTCCTCCGTCACTCTGTCGTTCCCCTCTTCCGTCACTCTGTCGTTCCCCTCCAACGTCTCTGTCGTTCCCCTCTTCCGTCACTCTGTCGTTCCCCTCTAACGTCTCTGTCGTTCCCCTCTTCCGTCACTCTGTCGTTCCCCTCCAACATCTCTGTCGTTCCCCTCCAACGTCTCTGTCATTCCCCTCCTCCGTCTCTGTCTTTCCCCTCCTCCGTCTCTGTCGTTCCCCTTCAACGTCTCTGTCGTTCCCCTCCAACGTCTCTGTCTTTCCCCTCCTCCGTCTCTGTCGTTCCCCTTCAACGTCTCTGTCGTTCCCCTCCAACGTCTCTGTCTTTCCCCTCCTCCGTCTCTGTCGTTCCCCTCCAACGTCTCTGTCGTTCCCCTCTTTCGTCTCTGTCGTTCCCCTCCTCCGTCACTCTGTTGTTCCCCTCCAACGTCTCTGTCGTTCCCCTCCTCCGTCTCTGTCATTCCCCTCTTCCGTCACTCTGTCATTCCCCTCCTCCGTCACTCTGTCGTTCCCCTCTTCCGTCTCTGTCGTTCCCCTCCTCCGTCTCTGTCGTTCCCCTCCTCCGTCACTCTGTCGTTCCCCTCCTCCGTCTCTGTCGTTCCCCTCCAACGTCTCTGTCGTTCCCCTCCAACGTCTCTGTCATTCCCCTCTTCCGTCACTCTGTCGTTCCCCTCCAACGTCTCTGTCGTTCCCCTCTTCCGTCACTCTGTCGTTCCCCTCCAACGTCTCTGTCGTTCCCCTCTTCCGTCTCTGTCGTTCCACTCCTCCGTCTCTGTCGTTCCCCTCTTCCGTCTCTGTCGTTCCCCTCCTCCGTCACTCTGTCGTTCCCCTCCTCTGTCACTGTTGTTCCCCTCCTCCGTCACTCTGTCGTTCCCCTCCTCCGTCTCTGTCGTTCCCCTCCTCCGTCTCTGTCGTTCCCGTCCTCTGTCACTGTCATTGGGGCGGCAGGGTAGCCTAGTGGTTAGAGCGGTGGACTAGTAACCGGAAGGTTGCAGGTTTAAATCCCCGAGCTGCCCCTGAACAGGCAGTTAACCAACCCACTGTTCCTAGGCCGTCATTGAAAATAAGAAAATAAGAATTTGTTCTTAACTGACTTGCCTAGTTAAATAACGGTAAAATAAACTGTTGTTCCCCTCCTCTGTCACTCTGTCGTTCCCCTCCTTTGTCACTCTGTTGTTCCCCTCGTAATGAAATATTAAGGGAGGTTTGATAGTCTGACACCCTTCCCCAGATCATTGCTATCAATGAGAGCGTGTTCTCTTCATCAACTCAAATAACATAATTCAACTGTTACTGAAGTCCTTTCCCCAAGAGACGTTGAGACTTTTGTGCTCTGCCAGTGGGAGTAGACTACAGTGAGGTTATGTCCAAGCCAGGTAGAGCGAACAGCAAACCCAGCAGAAAACTAACAGGGTTCATTATCTGTTTTTGTGTGTGTGTATGACGTGTGTGTGTATGGTTGTATGACATGTGTGTGTATATGTGTGTGTGGGGGCGGGGGTGTATGACGTGTGTATGCTGTGTGTTTGTGACGTGTGCGTGTGCTTTATTGCCCCTGAGAAAGATTAAGTATATCATGAAGAATTCAGGGAGCACTCCGACAGGGCTGGTGGCAATGTGTGTGTGCATTTCTAGTTATCTGTGTGTGCCCCTCAGAGACAGATGAAGAGCTCTGAGGAGCCTCGGACCACGGTCGAGGGCTTGATGTGGAGCTCTATAATACACTAATGATGCCAATATGGCAATGGAGAAGCCATTGGGTTGGTTAACTAAAGAGACTTAATTAACAGCCATTGGGTTGGTTAACTAAAGAGACTTAACAACCAGTGGGTTGGTTAACTAAAGAGACTTAACAGCCAGTGGGTTGGTTAACTAAAGAGACTTAACAGCCATTGGGTTGGTTAACTAAAGAGACTTAACAGCCATTGGGTTGGTTAACTAAAGAGACTTAATTAACAGCCATTGGGTTGGTTAACTAAAGAGACTTAACAGCCAGTGGGTTGGTTAACTAAAGAGACTTAACAGCCAGTGGGTTGGTTAACTAAAGAGACTTAACAGCCATTGGGTTGGTTAACTAAAGAGACTTAACAGCCATTGGGTTGGTTAACTAAAGAGACTTAACAGCCAGTGGGTTGACTAAAGATACTTAACAGCCATTGGGTTGGTTAACTAAAGAGACTTAACAGCCATTGGGTTGGTTAACTAAAGAGACTTAACAGCCAGTGGGTTAACTAAAGAGACTTAACAGCCATTGGGTTGGTTAACTAAAGAGACTTAACAGCCATTGGGTTGGTTAACTAAAGAGACTTAAAACCACTTAAGCTTATGGCTTACTTTTTCGAACATTCTGTTAAAAATCGCGCAACATTTCAGCGCCCTGCTACTCATGCCAGGAATATAGTATATGCATATGATTAGTATGTGTGGATAGAAAACACTCAGACGTTTATAAAACTGGTTAAATCACGGCTGTGACTATAACAGAACGTGTGTTTCATCGAAAAGTGCAGGAAAATCTGATCACTGAAAATGGAAAAATATATCCATGCGCCACTTCAACCGATTGATAAAGGTGAACCACAATAAATGGGGCCGAGGTTGCAATACCTACAGCTTCCACACGATGTCAACAGTCTTGTCATTTGCCTAGTCTTTGTTTCTTGGTCAAACGAAGAAGAGACAGCCCATTTCTTCAGGTCTCCGACCGGATATTTTGGTTGAGATTTACCCGGACATTATTTCCAGACGTACAGCTATAGAATATGCATCGCATCGTGATCAATTTGATCGCTTATTAACGTTTACTAATACCTAAAGTTGCATTACAAAAGTATTTCGAAGTGTTTTGTGAAAGTTTATCGTCGACTTTTTTAATTTAAAAAAATGACGTCGCGTTATAAAACAATGTTTTTTTCCTTGATTACAGTCTTCATAGATTGATATCTAGGCTATATATGGACCGATTTAAACGAAAAAAAGACCCAATAGTGATGTTTATGGGACATCTAGGAGTGCCAACAAAGAAGATGATCAAAGTTAATGAATGTTTTATATTTTGTGCGTTTTGTGTAGCGCCGACTATGCTAATTATTTTGTTTATGTCCCCTGCGGGTCTTTTGGGGTGTTACATGCTATCAGATAATAGCTTCTCATGCTTTCGCCGAAAAGCATTTTAAAAATCTGACTTGTTGCCTGGATTCACAACGAGTGTACCTTTAATTCACTACCCTGCATGTGTATTTTAATGAACGTTTGAGTTTTCACTAGTACTATTAGCATTTAGCGTAGCGCATTTGCATTTCCAGATGTCTAGATGGGACGCCTGCGTGTCAGGTAGGAGCAAGAGGTTTTTAACAGCCAGTGGGTTAACTAAAGAGACTTAACCGCCAGTGGGTTAACTAAAGAGACTTAACAGCCAGTGGGTTGGTTAACTAAAGAGACTTAACAGCCATTGGGTTGGTTAACTAAAGAGACTTAACAGCCAGTGGGTTGGTTAACTAAAGAGACTTAACAGCCAGTGGGTTGGTTAACTAAAGAGACTTAACAGCCAGTGGGTTGGTTAACTAAAGAGACTTAACAGCCAGTGGGTTGACTAAAGAGACTTAACAGCCATTGGGTTGGTTAACTAAAGAGACTTAACAGCCATTGGGTTGGTTAACTAAAGAGACTTAACAGCCATTGGGTTGGTTAACTAAAGAGACTTAACAGCCATTGGGTTGGTTAACTAAAGAGACTTAACAGCCATTGTTGGTTAACTAAAGGTTAACTAAAGAGACTTAACAGCCAGTGGGTTAACTAAAGCTTAACAGCCAGTGGGTTGGTTAACTAAAGAGACTTAACAGCCATTGGGTTGGTTAACTAGACTTAACAGCCAGTGGGTTAACTAAAGATACTTAACAGCCAGTGGGTTGGTTAACTAAAGAGACTTAACAGCCAGTGGGTTAACTAAAGAGACTTAACAGCCATTGGGTTGGTTAACTAAAGATACTTAACAGCCAGTGGGTTGGTTAACTAAAGAGACTTAACAGCCAGTGGGTTAACTAAAGAGACTTAACAGCCAGTGGGTTGGTTAACTAAAGAGACTTAACAGCCAGTGGGTTGGTTAACTAAAGAGACTTAACAGCCAGTGGGTTGACTAAAGATACTTAACAGCCAGTGGGTTGGTTAACTAAAGAGACTTAACAGCCATTGGGTTGGTTAACTAAAGAGACTTAACAGCCAGTGGGTTAACTAAAGATACTTAACAGCCAGTGGGTTGGTTAACTAAAGAGACTTAACAGCCAGTGGGTTAACTAAAGAGACTTAACAGCCAGTGGGTTGGTTAACTAAAGAGACTTAACAGCCAGTGGGTTAACTAAAGAGACTTAACAGCCAGTGGGTTAACTAAAGAGACTTAACAGCCATTGGGTTGGTTAACTAAAGAGACTTAACAGCCCTCTGTCACTGCTGACTCTATGTGGGTCTGAGCTGAGTTGGGAGGCCGTGACACACACACACACGCACACACGCACACACGCACACACACACACACACACACACACACACACACACACACACACACACACACACACACACACACACACACACACACACAGAGGCCTGCTTGTATCTGTGGTAATGAGATCAGGCAGGGGGGAGAGCTCATGCCCACTAGATGTATGCGATCGTGGGGAGTGATTTAGAGGTTTCCCTCCTCCTACAACACCCATGGGGTGGAAAGATGGATGGTTCGATTCTGTGTATCCCACCAACTTTTCATTTATCTGGTGGAGCATAGCAGTTTTTCCGTTCAGTTTTTCGATTTCGGTTTGGCAGTGCACAAATGTTGCAAACCTTCAAGGTTGGCAACAGCAGAAAAGCCCCCTGAAAGACTTGATAGAATTCTTTCAGTCCAGCAGGATGGGGGAATTGGGGCAACGGGTCTAGGTTGGAGGGCCCTTCCTTTCCTGCTGAAGTCATCATGATAGTGAAGTCAGTGGGTTCAGTGCATTTGCTGTTCTGCACCAATAGACAGCTCAGCTCAGCACAGAGCACGACTGTATCTATCTTCTCCCAGTCCTGTCACAGGGGTGGTTGTCTGCTTGCAACTCAGTCAGTCCCACCGTATGCTCTGTCAGGCCTCTTAGAATGTCTCCTATTCAGCCCATACAATCAGAATGGACGGAATGGACACCCCCATTCACAGACACATTCTAGAGCCTCCTTGAGGTCTTTTCTACGCCTAAGACAACTCTGCGTGTGAAATAAATAAAGGATAGCTGAAAGGAGAGAATGGCGTTAACTACATCCGATGGTTCCTCTGCAACAATAGGTGAGGCTGGTTGGTATACAGCTGGTGCATTCAGGTCCATAGTGTACTGTTGTAAATCCTTGAATCAAAGGCCTGAATGGGCCGTCTATAGCAAGGAGAGTTGTATGGTTTCCACGGTGATGCCCATAGGCAGGCCCCTACTCTTCTACTCTGTATGCTAGCTGTGACTGCAGTGGCTGTTGGGTCGTGGCCAATCCCACACCCTTTACTGCAGCTCTGTAACTCGGCATAATAATAATAATATCATACAGCAGATGTGGCCTCATCATGACCCAACAAACCGCTTTAAAATGTTTGTGTGGCCCACCCGGTGAGCATAACCAATGTGTCTAACTGGGACCCAAACTGAAGACGTGACCCAAAATTAATCTGCAATGGTGCACAAGTGGGTCCTGAACCCACCACTAGGGACATTCTGTTTTAGTGTTCAGCACAGTTGGTTGTCACCAATACTATTCACCTTCTGCCTAGGGGTCCACAGACCACCTGGGCACTACTACATAAAGGGACAGGAAGGATCGTTTTTTAATGACAGTTAAATGTGGAATGTGTTAACTGTCATACAACACTTTACTATCCATGACGAAATATCTTTGTATCTTTACCCGCTCAATGGCAGGTCCACTCTGAATGGTTTAGCGAGCTAAACAACCAATGCAGTCAGCTCAGAGCAGCAGAGATTCCTTGGAGATGACTGGCGTTACCCTGGTAAATGCTAAACAGTCTGAACGTCTCCTGGATGCCACTCCTTAGCACAAATCACTTGATCTTTACGTAATTTGTCTCTACACCCTTTGAATGCCAGACTGATTGTATTGTACAGTAGGTGATATACTGTATGTCAGGAATGGGATACAGATGGATTGAATTCAGGCTGATTGTATTGTACAGTAGGTGATATACTGTATGTCAGGAATGGGATACAGATGGATTGAATTCAGGCTGATTGTATTGTACAGTAGGTGATATACTGTATGTCAGGAATGGGATACAGATGGATTGAATTCAGGCTGATTGTATTGTACAGTAGGTGATATACTGTATGTCAGGAATGGGATATAGATGGATTGAATTCAGGGCTGATGGAATAATACATTACTGTCAATTTGCACATAAATACTCTTTGCATTGTAAAAATCTTCCTATACCCCAAAGATACCAAACTCACATTACATTTGTTGAATACTCCATTCCCCTGAGATATTTCTGTGTTGTCTTCTGTATAGACTCTGAGCTGAGAGGGTTTGGGCTCCCCACCAGGCTCTCTGCCCACCAGGCTCTGTCCCCACCAGGCTCTCTCCCCACCAGGCTCTCTCCCCACCAGGCTCTCTGCCCACCAGGCTCTGTCCCCACCAGGCTCTCTCCCCACCAGGCTCTCTCCCCACCAGGCTCTCTGCCCACCAGGCTCTCTCCCCACCAGGCTCTCTCCCCACCAGGCTCTCTGCCCACCAGGCTCTCTCCCCACCAGGCTCTCTCCCCACCAGGCTCTCCCCACCAGGCTCTCCCCACCAGGCTCTCCAGGCTCTCTCCCCACCAGGCTCTCTGCCCCCAGGCTCTCTGCCCACCAGGCTCTCTCCCCACCAGGCTCTCTCCCCACCAGGCTCTCTCCCCCCAGGCTCTCTCCCCACCAGGCTCTCTCCCCACCAGGCTCTCTGTCCAGGCTCCCAGGCTCTGTCCCCACCAGGCTCACCAGGCTCCCCACCAGGCTCTCTCCCCACCAGGCTCCCACCAGGCTCTCTCCCCACCAGGCTCTGGCTCTCCCCACCAGGCTCTGTCCCCACCAGGCTCTGTCCCCACCAGGCTCTCTGCTCACCAGGCTCTGTCCCCACCAGGCTCTCCCCACCAGGCTCTGCCTCCCACCAGGCTCCTCCCCACCAGGCTCTCTCCCCACCAGGCCTCTCTGTCCCCACCAGGCTCTCTCCCCACCAGGGCTCTCTGCCCACCAGGCTCTCTCCCCACCAGGCTCCCCACCAGGCTCTCCCCACCAGGCTCTGCTCTCTCCCCCCACCAGGCTCTCTCCCCACCAGGCTCTCTCCCCTACCAGGCTCTCTGCCCACCTCTCTCCCCACCAGGCTCTCTGCTCCAGGCTCTCTCCCCACCAGGCTCTCCCCACCAGGTCCCCACCAGGCTCTCTCCCCACCAGGCTCTCCCCACCAGGCTCTCTGCCCACCAGGCTCTCTCCCCACCAGGCTCTCTGCCCACCAGGCTCTCTCCCCACCAGGCTCTGCCCTGCCCACCAGGCTCTGCCCACCAGGCTCTCTCCCCACCAGGCTCTCTGTCCCCACCAGGCTCTCTCCCCACCAGGCTCTCTCCCCCCACCAGGCTCTCTCTCCCACCAGGCTCTCTCCCCACCAGGCTCTCTCTGCCCACCAGGCTCTGTCTCTGTCCCCACCAGGCTCTCTGCCCAGGCTCTGTCCCCACCAGGCTCTCTCCCCACCAGGCTCTCTCCCCACCAGGCTCTGTCCCCACCAGGCTCTCTGCCCACCAGGCTCTCTCCCCACCAGCCTCTCTCCCCACCAGGCTCTGTCCCCATCAGGCTCTGTCCCCACCAGGCTCTCTGCCCACCAGGCTCTGTCCCCACCAGGCTCTCTCCCCACCAGGCTCTCTGCCCATCAGGCTCTCTCCCCACCAGGCTCTCTCCCCACCAGGCTCTCTGCCCACCAGGCTCTCTCCCTACCAGGCTCTCTCCCCAACAGGCTCTCTCCCTACCAGGCTCTCTCCCCACCAGGCTCTCGCCCCACCAGGCTCTCTGCCCACCAGACTCTCTCCCCATCAGGCTCTCTGCCCGGCTCTCTTTCTGCCAGGGGCTCATTACTCATGTGGGTCAGGATTTCCAACATGGCAGAGAGGTCGAAGGTCACCATGTCTACTCACAGTGAAAGCGATCTAGCAGCTCAATAGGGAGCGCTACAAAGACACCCTGCATAATAGAGTCAAAGAATATAGAATAAAGAAGAGTTGGATCGCTCTGTAGCTTTTGGTACAAATACAGCAAAGGAGACATGAATATCACACAGAACACACCCACAGTGTATGTGCACATAGACATGCACACTCACGTACGCATATGAACGTGCACATGCATTGACCTACAGAATGTTCCTACCTGGGGAGAGCTGGAAGAGAGAGAGAGAGAGAGAGAGAGAGAGAGAGAGAGAGAGATTGACAGACAGATACTACGATAACTATGCACTTTGAATCTTAATGATCTTTCTCTCTCTCTCTCTCCCTCTCTCTCTCTCTCTCTCTCTCTCTCTCTCTCTCTCTCTCTCTTTGTCTCTCTCTCTGTCTCTCTTCCCCCTCTCTCTCTTTCCCTCTCTCTGTCCCCCCTCTCTCTCTCTGTCTCTCTCCCCCTCTCTCTCTCGCTCTCTTTCCCTCTCTCTCTGTCTCTCTCCCCCCCTCTCTCTCTCGCTCGCTCTCTTTCCCTCTCTCTCTGTCTCCCCCCTCTCTCTCCCCTCTCTCTCTCTCTTTCTTTGTCTCTGCAGGTCAAGGATGGCGGTGGCTGTGTGTGTAGCTGGTCTGCAGGCTGTCCTGTCTCTGCTCCTGCTTGGTGAGCCATCTTATTTACTAACCTGTCAGTCTGGGACAACATGAGGTACTGCTGGAAATCACAGGCACATTTCAAAAGATAAAACAGATACACATTTCAAAAGATAAAAGCAGAACTTGGACCCCACCCCAAGATAATGCATAACCCATGTTTGAGTTAGATCCCAGAATTAAGATCCTACATCTGTAGCTTACAAGTTTCTGATCCATAGTAACACTATATGGAAAAACATTGTTGTCATCCAACAAAAGACTATTGTGATAATCTGAGTGATGTGGCTAACTGAGAGTTAAGAGGCTGTCGATGTTTGCAGAAAGGCTCTGTGGAACTGTACTGGAACGGTTCCAAATCAATTGATGGAAATATAGTCGACCGTCTGTTCAATTACACTGCATCAAATTAACCTGTGCTGGAACAACAAAGACAGAATGACTCTGTGTAGGGAGTCTATGGTTAGTGCATGTGATGTTAGAGGGCACACAAATTGTTAGAATGTGGGACATGCAATCTCCATAGACGAACATTGTCAGTAGAATGACCTTACTGAAGAGCTCAGTGACTTTCAATGTGGCACCGTCATAGGATGCCACTTTTCCAACAAGTCGGTTGGAAGAACCGTGGAAGAACTTGACGGGCCTGCACAGAGCACTGACCTCAACCCCTTCGAAACACCTTTGGGATGAATTGGAACACCAACTGAGAGCAAGGCCTAATCGCCCAACATCAGTGCCCGATCTCATGAATGCTCTTGTGGCTGAACGGAAGCATGTCCCCGCAGCAATGTTCCAACATCTAGTGAAAAGCATTCCCTGAAGAGTGGAGGCTGTTATAGTAGCAAAGGGGGGACCAACTCCATATTAACTTCTTGCGTCGAGCCATCCCAGATCCGGTATCGTGACTACAGCCTCAAGCTCATTACCATAACGCAACGTTATTTGTAAGTCGCTCTGGATAAGAGCGTCTGCTAAATGACTTAAATGTAAATGTAAATATTAACTATTCATGAAAATCACAAATGAAATGAAATTAATCTATTTGCTCTCAAGCTTAGCCTTTTGTTAACAACACTGTCATCTCAGATTTTCAAAATATGCTTCTCAACCATTGCAAAACAAGCATTTGTGTAACAGTATTGATAGCTAACGTAGCATTTAGCGTAGCATTTAGCGGTAGCATTCAGCAGGCAACATTTACACAAAAAAACAGAAAAGCATTCAAATAAAATCATTTACCTTTGAAGAACTTCAGATGTTTTCATTGAGGAGACTCTCAGATTGCAAATGTTCAGTTTTTCCTGAAAGATGATTTGTTTAGGACAAATCGCTCCGTTTTCTGCGTCACGTTTAGCTACGAAAAAAAACCTGTATCCAGGATTGTGTAAATATATCCGCAAGCTCATTAGCATAACACAACGTTAACTATTCATGAAAATCGCAAATGAAATGAAATTAATCTATTTGCTCTCAAGCTTAGCCTTTTGTTAACAACACTGTCATCTCAGATTTTCAAAATATGCTTCTCAACCATTGCAAAACAAGCATTTGTGTAACAGTATTGATGGCTAACGTACCATTTAGCGTTAGCATTCAGCATGCAACATTTTCCACAAAAACCATAAAAGCATTCAAATAAAATCATTTACCTTTGAAGAACTTCAGATGTTTTCAATGAGGAGACTCTGTTAGATAGCAAATGTTCCGTTTTTACAAAAAATATTATTTGTGTCGACTAACTAATCGCTCCGTTTTGTTCATCACGTTTGGGTAAGGAAATAATAATAATAATAAGTCATTAAAACGCGAACTTTTTTCCAAATTAACTCCATAATATCGACAGAAACATGGCAAACCGATGTTTAGAATCAATCCTCAAGGTGTTTTTCACATATCTATCGACGATAAAATCCATCGTGGCATTTTACTTTCTGTTCTGAAGAAATGGAACGCGCATGGACCTACAGATTACGCACACAGGACACCGGGCGGGACACCAGGTAAATGTAGTCTCTTATGGTCAATCTTCCAATGATATGCCTACAAACACGTCACAATGCTGCAGACACCTCGGGGAATAGACAGAAAGCGCGGGCTCATTCCTGGCGCATTCACAGCCATATAAGGAGACATTGGAACACAGCGCCTTCAGAATCTGGGGCATTTCCTGTATGAAACTTCATCTTGGTTTCGCCTGTTGCATTAGTTCTGGGGCACTCACAGATAATATCTTTGCAGTTTTGGAGACGTCAGAGTTGTGTCTTTCCAAGGCTGTCAATTCCATGCATAGTCGAGCATCTTTTCGTGACAAAATATTGCGCTTAAAACGGGCACGTCTTTTTATCCAATAATGACACAGCGCCCCCATAGGTTCAAGAGGTTAATGCCCATGATTTTGGAATGAGATGTTCGACGAGCTGGTGTCCACATACTCTTGGTCATATAGTGTATATACAGTACCAGTCAAAAGTTTGGACACACCTACTCATTCAAGTTTTAAAAAAGCAACTATATTCTACATTTCAGAATAACAGTGAAGACATCACAACTATGAAATAATGCATACGGAATCATGTAGTAACCAAAAAAGTGTTAAACAAATCAAAATATATTTTATATTTGAGATTCTTCAAAGTAGCCACCCTTTCTTTTCCTTATTGACAGCTTTGCACACTCTTGGCATTCTCTAAACCAGCTTCACCTGGAATGCTTTTCCAACATATGCTAGCACTTGTTGGCTGCTTTTCCTTCACTCTGTGGTCCAACTTATCCCAAACCATCTCAATTGGGTTGAGGTCTGGTGATTGTGGAGGCCAGGTAATCTGACGCAGCACTCCATCACTCTCCTTCTTGGTCAAATAGCCCTTACACAGCCTGGAGGTGTATTGGGTCATTGTACTGTTGAAAAACAAATGATAGTCCCACTAAGCACATTGCTGCAGAATGCTGCGGTAGCCATGATGGTTAAGTGTGCCTTGAAATCTAAATAAATCACAGACCGTGTCACCACAAAAGCACCCCCACACCATCACACCTCCTCCTCCATGCTTCGCGGTGGGAACCACATATGCGGAGATCATATGTTCACCTACTCTGCATTTCACAAAGACACGGCGGTTGGAACGAAAAATCTCAAATTTGGATTTCCACCGGTCTAATGTCCATTGCTTGTGTTTCTTGGCCCAAGCAAGTCTCTTTTTCTTATTGGTGTCCTTTAGTAGTGGTTTCTTTGCAGCAATTCGACCATGAAGGCGTGATTCACTCAGTCTCCTCTGAACAATGTCGTGGAATATTCTAATCAAGTGAAAGAGACTTTGTCATTTCTTCAAACAATCATATTTATTCAATATTAATTAATTATTGCAATAATGAGACTAGTCAACCCCAGAGTCTTGACTGTTGGGCCGAGTAGCCTAACCTGTACCCAAATGCAGAGTTCTTTATATAGCTAAATCAAATCAAATCACATTTTATTTGTCACATACACATGGTTAGCAGATGTTAATGCGAGTGTAGCGAAATGCTTGTGCTTCTAGTTCCGACAATGCAGTAATAACCAACGAGTAATCTTGCTAACAATTCCAAAACTACTACCTTATACACATAAGTGTAAAGGGATAAAGAATATGTACATAAAGATATATGAATGAGTGATGGTACAGAGCGGCATAGGCAAGATGCAGTAGATGGTATCGAGTACAGTATATACATATGAGATGAGTATGTAAACAAAGTGGCATAGTTTAAAGTGGCTAGTGATACATGTATTACATAAAGATGCAGCTGATGATATAGAGTACAGTATATACGTATACATATGAGATAAATAATGTAGGGTATGTAAACATTATATTAAGTAGCATTGTTTAAAGTGGCTAGTGATATATTTTACATCAATCCCATCAATTCCCATTATTAAAGTGGCTGGAGTTGAGTCAGTGTGTTGGCAGCAGCCACTCAATGTTAGTGGTGGCTGTTTAACAGTCTGATGGCCTTGAGATAGAAGCTGTTTTTCAGTCTCTCGGTCCCAGCTTTGATGCACCTGTACTGACCTCGCCTTCTGGACGATAGTACCCCAGGTCTGACACTAAGAATGCTTAGTCATGGTTGGTTCCACCCCTCCCATGCAGATTTGGGCATCATAAGCCACTCTGGGTTCATCCTGTTGTTATCTGCACTGGGGGGTGTTGTCTTAACCCCACCCTGGCTTAGTTTCCCATATGCAAGGATGATTTTGAGACAATGAGGGATTGTTATAAACTCTTCCAGGCTCTCTCTATCTCGGTTACACCCACCATATCTTGTAATGCAGTCTATGTAATGCAGTCTTTAACTCATTTGTCAGCTCAAGCAATCTCTGGTGACCAATAGCCCAGATTAATTGCAGGGAACTAGAGTGGAGACCATAAAAAAACACTAGTAGGACATAAATGTCTTACTATTAGTTTAATATGAATTGTTAACCATTAATATCAAATAGATCAGGAAAATACGTAATTTTTCTATCACAACAGTTGATGTTGAGATGTGTCTGCAACTCTGTGAAGCATTTATTTGGGCTGCGATTTCTGAGGCTGGTAACTCTAATGAACGTATCCTCTGCAGCAGAGGTAACTCTGGGTCTTCCTCTCCTGTGGCAGTCCTCATGAGAGCCAGTTTCATCATAGCGCTTGATGGTTTTTGCGACTGAACTTGAAGAAACTTTCAAACTTTCAAAATGTTTCGAAGTGACTGACCTTCACGTCTTAAAGTAATGATGGACTGTTGTTTCTCTTTGCTTATTTGACCTGTTCTTGCCATAATATGGACTTGGTATTTTACCAAATAGGCCTATCTTCTGTATACCCCTACCTTGTCACAACCCAACTGATTGGCTCAAACTCATTAAGAAGGAAAGAAATTCCACAAATTAATTTTTAACGAAGCACACCTGTCAATTGAAATGCATTCCAGGTGACTACCTCATGAAGCTGGTTGAGAGAATGCCAAGAGTGTGCAAAGCTGTTATCAAGGCAAAGGGTGGCTTGGCATAGAAAATATGTTTTGATTACATGATTTGTTAGTACACACTTTTTTGGTTACTACATGATTCCATTTGTGTTATTTCCTAGTTTTGATGTCTTCCCTATTATTCTACAATGTAGAAAAAAGAAAGAAAGACCCTTGAATGAATATGTGTGTCCAGACTTTTGATTGCTATTGTGTGTACGTATGGTAATGACTGGAGCGGAATAGCTGGAATGGTATCAAATACATCAAACACATGGTTTCCACACACACACACACACACACACACACACACACACACACACACACACACACACACACACACACACACACACACACACACACACACACACACACACACACACACACACACACACACACACACACACACACACACACACACACACACACACACACACACACACACACACACACACACACACACACACACTACACACACACACACACACACACACACACACACACACACACACACACACACACACACCCCACATACACGCCACACACCACACACCGCACACCACTACCTATCTGGCCAGCTATCCTCCAGCTGCTGTTGCCATCCCAGCCGATAGATTGATGGCTGCAGGTGCTGGGAGAGAATGCCCTGAGGCCTGAGAATCTGCTGTGTTTTGCTGTATGATGATTGTGTTTGTGTGTGCGTGTGTGTGTCTGTGTGTGTGTCTGCATGTGTTTACCTGTCTGTGTGCATCTATAAAATCTATCTTGTAGGCATTAAACTGACTTGAAACAGAGGGACCATCTCATTGGACTAGCCCATCATACCTGAAGACAGTTGTGCAGTAGCAGCACAGACATGACTGGATAATGTGCTTCTCTCTCAGATCACCGGCAGGGTTCCTGTATGTCAGTGCTACACTCCATGAAGCTTATCAACAGTGAGTAATAGGCAGGGACAAGAATGAGGCAAACGAGAGAACAGCCTTGAAGGACCCTTAGTAGGAATAGCAATTTATATCGATATACAGTGGGGAGAACAAGTATTTAATACACTGCCGATTTTGCAGGTTTTCCTACTTACAAAGCATGTAGAGGTCTGTCATTTTTTATCATAGGTACACTTCAACTGTGAGAGACAGAAAAAAACAAAAACATAGAAAATCACATTGTATGATTTTTAAGTAATTAATTTGCATTTTATTGCATGACATAAGTATTTGATACATCAGAAAAGCAGAACTTAATATTTGGTACAGAAACCTTTGTTTGCAATTACAGAGATCATACGTTTCCTGAAGTTCTTGACCAGGTTTGCACACAATGCAGCAGGGATTTTGGCCCACTCCTCCATACAGACCTTCTCCAGATCCTTCAGGTTTCGGGGCTGTCGCTGGGCAATACGGACTTTCAGCTCCCTCCAAAGATTTTCTATTGGGTTCAGGTCTGGAGACTGGCTAGGCCACTCCAGGACCTTGAGATGTTTCTTACGGAGCCACTCCTTAGTTGCCCTGGCTGTGTGTTTCGGGTCGTTGTAATGCTGGAAGACCCAGCCACGACCCATCTTCAATGCTCTTACTGAGGGAAGGAGGTTGTTGGCCAAGGTCTCGCGACATATGGCCCCATCCATCCTCCCCTCAATACGGTGCAGTCGTCCTGTCCCCTTTGCAGAAAAGCATCCCCAAAGAATGATGTTTCCACCTCCATGCTTCACGGTTGGGATGGTGTTCTTGGGGTTGTACTCATCCTTATTCTGCCTCCAAACACGGCGAGTGGAGTTTAGACCATAAAGCTCTATTTTTGTCTCATCAGATCACATGACCTTCTCCCATTCCTCCTCTGGATCATCCAGATGGTCATTGGCAAACTTCAGACAGGCCTGGACATGCGCTGGCTTGAGTAGGGGGACCTTGCGTGCGCTGCAGGATTTTAATCCATGACGGCGTAGTGTGTTACTAATGGTTTTCTTTGAGACTGTGGTCCCAGCTCTCTTCAGGTCATTGACCAGGTCCTGCCTGTTTGATTGAGTGTGTGGACAGGTGTCTTTTATACAGGTAACGAGTTCAAACAGGTGCAGTTAATACAGGTAATGAGTGGAGAACAGGAGGGCTTCTTAAAGAAAAACTAACAGGTCTGTGAGAGCCGGAATTCTTACTGTTTGGTCGGTGATCAAATACTTATGTCATGCAATAAAATGCAAACTAATTACTTAAAAATCATACAGTGTGATTTTCTGGATTTTTGTTTTAGAATTGGTCTCTCATAGTTGAAGTGTACCTATGATGAAAATTACAGACCTCGACATGCTTTGTAAGTAGGAAAACCTGCAAAATCGGCGGTGTATCAAATACTTGTTCTCCCCACTGTACATAGTTTGCCCCTCAGACAAGAATACCATAAACCGCACTCTGTTAACGACAGTAAGAGTCATCCATGTCATCTCCATCCTCGTTTCCCTTTTAAGAACTCTCCCTATTTTCTCCCTCTTTCCTTTTGTTTTTGCTGTCATTTCCATACTTCTTGTGTTTTTTTTCATTCACAGAGGTTACCTCAATCAAATGTATTTATAAAGGCCCTTCTACACTTCAGCAGATGTCACAAAGATCTTAAACAAAAACCCAGCCTAAAACCCTGAACAGCATGCAGTGCAGATGTAGAAGCACCGCGGCTAGGAAAAACTAAAATACATATCTCTGTCTTTGTCAGTCTGTTCTTTCCTTCTCTCTCTCTCCCCCTCACTCTCCTTCTCTCTCTCCCCCTCACTCTCCTTCTCTCTCTCTGCCCCCCTCTCTCCTTCTCTCTCTCCCCCTCACTCTCCTTCTCTCTCTCTGCCCCCTCTCTCTCCTTCTCTCTCTCCCCCTCACTCTCCTTCTCTCTCTCCCCCTCACTCTCCTTCTCTCTCTGCCCCCTCTCTCCTTCTCTCTCTCCCCCTCACTCTCCTTCTCTCTCTCTGCCCCCCCCCCCCTTCTCTCTCTCTTCCCCTCACTCTCCTTCTCTCTCTCTCTCCCCTCCTTCTCTCCTTCTCTCTCTCTCTCCCCCCTCTCTCCTTCTCTCTCTTCCCTCACTCTCCTTCTCTCTCTCTGCCCCCCCTCTCTCCTTCTCTCTCTCTTCCCCTCACTCTCCTTCTCTCTCTCTGCCCCCCGCTCTCTCCTTTCTCTCTCTCACCTCACTCTCCTTCTCTCTCTCTGCCCCCCCCGCTCTCTCCTTCTCTCTCTCTCCCCTCACTCTCCTTCTCTCTCTCTGCCCCCCCCCCCCACTCTCCGTCTCTCTCTCCAGACCAAACAGTGTTTGTGATTACGTCTGGTTTGGGTTGAAGCGGCATCATGCTTTCAGAACACAGACATGTGGATTCTCTCTAGGGGGGTTCCGCTTGTGAAAACATTCCAATCTAAATGGAGATGGGAGATATCTTCTGGGGATTCCACCCACCATCCCTCCCAACCATGCGGCTTAAACACATTATTCCAACACCGGGCAAGATAAACCTTTGTTTTTTCATACAGCGTTTTCCCCTTTAGGCCCACATTTGTTTTAAATATGTAGAAAATTGATGTGTTTGAGAAAGAAGGTGAAATTGAAAGGGAACACAAAAGGACGTGCAAAAATCTGAAGAAAAATCCCAAAAGAAATTGGAGTTTAGTTGACCTAAGGATCTTGAGACTTGTTCTGGTCGATATGCTGCGTGTTTATCTTAGTGTTACAGATGAGCAGACTTAAGTCACAGCCCTACCGGATAACTACCTTGGTGTTTGTAGATGTCTTGTGTTGAGACTGATGGCAAACACCCATGTTAAGGTATCACTTTTTAAAATGTTAAATTAAAATATATTTTATATTTATATTTATATTTATATTTATATATATATATATATTTTATATTTCTCCAAAACATGACTATGTAGAGTGAGTAAGGGGGGCCTTCAGAGAAATCATTTCAGAATAAAAAAATCCCCCTAAAATATAATCGTTTTTGTTAGAAGGTAGGAACTGTATTTCTACCAGATGGTGATGATTTAAGGGGGAAGTCAGAAAGATGAGTGGGGTGGAGGGGGGAGGGGTTGGTAGGTAGTCTTTACCGGTATTCATGTTTCCATGGTTACCCTGAGGCTGTATCTCATGGCAACTGGACTGAGTGAATTACTGATACCTATCTGCAGAGCGATGAACCCTGACGCTTTGCGCGACAACACTGTCCAAGACCCTTTTACATCCAATCAAAAAGAGAGGAAAGGAAAGAGTGGGGGATAGAGATAGGTGACTGTAGGGGCAGATAGAGGAGAGGAAGATAGCAGGGGTATAGAAACAGAGAGATGGTGAGACAAAAAGAGGGAGTGGGCAAGAGAAAGAGAGAGAGAGAGTGACTGGAGAGCAGGTGTGAGTGCAGATATGAGTGTGATGAAATTAACATACTGAAATTTGAATTAATTATCTGTCTAGCCAGCCAATTGTCAAATGTGTGTGTGTGTGTGCGCGTGCATGTGTGTGTATGTATGTATGTATGTATGCGTGTGTCTGTGTGTGTTTGTGTGCGTGCGTACCGTGCATGTCTGCAAATGTCTGTGACTCTACACGGTGGTGTTGTCACCTCTGCTGGATTGGGACTGGAGTTTTTCTTGGTTTCTGGAACGTTCCCTGAGTGGTGTTATGCTGCTAATGAATCTCAGTCTGGTTAACTAACAGATGCCTCCCTGGAATCTCAGGTCCTCTCATTTGTCTTCTGCTCTCTCAATAGACCAGACTGACAGAACATGTCCTTGTCACACTAACCCTTCCTCCTCTACTGACAGAACGCTGAAGACCTTCCATAGAAATAGAATTACTAGAAGGGAAAATACCATTCAAGAGAAATGTTCTGTGGTGGGTGGACAGGCAGCCATGTTAGATGTACCCATAGGAGTGGAATCTATTTCTGTGAGACTTCCTCTCCTTCTTTCTCTTTTTCCTTTCTTCCTTCAACTCATGACCCTGTCATTCTTCCTATATCTCCTTTCTGTAGGTATGAGCGAGGCATCCTCCATAGTGAACATGCGTAGAGTCACCCACCCTACCATACGAGAGCCCCTGGCTGGCATCGCCCACCTCCCCTGCGTCTTCACCCTCCAGCCCAGTGAGCTCAGCCCTTCCAGCCAGCCTCCCCACATCCAGTGGACCCGAACCTGGATACCGCAGGGTGGAGAGGGGGGTCCACTGGAGCAGATGGTTCTCTCAGCGAAGGGTAAGTCATGTAAATTGAATTAAACCCTTTTGCACTTTTTGGAGCTTAGGTCATTCACTAACTTCCTCCATGGGGTTCGGTGTTGAGCGGTTTTATTCACTTCCTTTAACCTTTTACTCCAGTGGGCTAAATCAGGTTCACACAGAGCGTTTTTTGGTAGTCTTAAACAAATCTACTTTGAAGCAAGAATACACCCCCCACACACATGGTTATGGGCTTCAAAATGAAAAAGAGACCTGTACCATGTCAGATATAGTTGAAATATATTACATTTTGAGTTTTCAGCCTAATATTACACTTTATATACATCACAGAAGACTGACATTTTTTGGCGTAAAAAAAAAAAGAATGTTTATTAATTAGGAAATTATTACAAATGTTAATAACATTCCACCCATGAGGCCACTAGGTAATTTGACTGTGGGAAAGGGCTTTAGTATGGATGGTCCTGCTTCTTTTAAATTAAAGCTAGCGATTCAATGATATTAGTTTCAATCAACATGGACTTAAACATGCCATATTTGGCTATTTGTAATACGCTTAATTTGTAATGACAAAATGATGAGAGGGTTATTGTTTTGACAGTTGAAAAGGTCTATACACTTTCATAGAAATTGTTTTATTTTTCATTATTTTCCAAAGGTGATATGGTGAAGGTGAATAAGCCTTTCGCTGGCCAGGTCAGGTTGCTTGGATATGCTGCTAACAACCTAAATGCTACCATGGAGATCTCAGGCCTCCGTAGCAACGACACAGGCACCTACCATTGTCAGATTGTGGTTGCAGATGACTACGAGCGAGACATAGTGCCCCTTGTGGTCACAGGTGAGTGGTTCAATGCTGGTGTGATTCAGAAGCTGAGATACCTTCTTTCCCCAATACAATACAACACGTCTGGATTGTTCCCAATAGGTATGCAACAAGTATTATAAGTATTGTCTGGGAATACTTTTGTTTATTTTGTAAATTACTACAACCTTGGAGTAGACTTTATCAATACTTCTGAAAATATTTATATTTATATATAAGCTAAAGTGTGTGGACTGTGGATTAAAAACCTATTTGTCCCTTTAAATGATCGTTAATAACATCTTAGACACCTCAGTGGGAAATTGTGACCTTTTACTTGATAACCTTTTACTATATAAGGGCAGATTCTTGTGAGTATTAAACAAATCTACTTTGAAGAAAAGTATACACCTCACACACTTGGTTATAGGCAAAAAAATAAGCCACCTGTACCAGGTCAGATATAGAGTTGAAATGTATTCAATTTGGAGTTTGTATCCCAACATTACACTCTGCTTCTCTTTGTATTTTCATTATGGGTTCATATTAACAGGCTAATAGTCTGTTACACTGTAATTAAGTGCATGGATTGAATTCCAATGACAACTGGCCTGTGACTGCTCTTCCATGAAATGCAGCTAAAAACACACAGATGGTTTCAGATTGATCTGTTCTGAATAAACCTATTGGGTTGTCAAACAGTGTAGTTTTATAATCATCTAAAAGTAGGGCTACATCATGAACATCAGATGTAGTATATGTTTATAAACACTACCGTTCCAAAGTTCAAAAGTCACTTAGAAATGTCCTTGTTTTTTAAAGAAAAGCACATTTTTTGTCCATTAAATTAACATCAAATTGATCAGAAATACAGTATAGACATTGTTAATGTTGTAAATGACTATTGTAGCTGGAAACGGCATTTAAAAAAAATTGAATATCTACAGAGGCCCATTATCAGCAACCATCACTCCTGTGTTCCAATGGTACGTTGTGTTAGCTAATCCAAGTTTATCATTTTAAAATGCTGATTGATCATTAGAAAACCATTTTGCAATTATGTTAGCACAGCTGAAAACTGTTGTGCTGATTAAAGAACCAATACAACAGGCCTTCTTTAGACTAGTTGAGTATCTGGAGCGCCAGCATTTGTAGGTTCGATTACAGGCTCAAAATGGCCAGAAACAAAGCACTTTCTTCTGAAACTCATCAGTCTATTATTGTTCTGAGAAATGAAGGCTTATCCATGCGAGAAACTGCCAAGAAACTGAAGATCTCGTACAACGCTGTGTACTACTCCCTTCACAGAACAGCGCAAACTGGCTCTAACCAGAACAGAAAGAGAAGCGGGAGGCCCCGGTGGACAACTGAGCAAGAGGACAAGTACATTAGAGTATCTAGTTTGAGAAACAGACACCTTACAAGACCTCAACTGGCAGCTTCATAAAATAGTCCCCGCAAAACACCAGTGTCAACGTCAACAGTGAAGAGGTGACTCCGGGATGCTGGCCTTCTAGGCAGAGTTCCTCTGTCCAGTGTCTGTGTTCTTTTGCCTATCCTAATCTTTTCTTTCTATTGGCCAGTTTGAGATACTCATGGGAAAATCAAAAGAAATCAGCCAAGGTGTCAGAAAAAATAAATGTACGCCTCTACAGATCTGGTTCATCCTTGGGAGCCATTTCCAACCACCTGAAGGTACCACATTCATCTATACAAACAATAATATGCAAATATAAACACCATGAGACCACACAGCAGTCATACCGCTCAGGAAGGAGACGTGTTCTGTCTCCTAGAGGTGAACGTACTTTGGTGAGAAAAGTGCAAATCAATCCCAGAACAACAGCAAAGGACGTTGTGATGATGCAGGAGGAAACGGGTACAAAAGTATCTATATCCACAGTAAAACGAGTCCTATATCGACATAACCTGAAAGGCCGCTCAGCAAGGAAGAAGCCACGGCTCCAAAACCGCCATAAAAAGACAGACTAGGGCTTGCAACAGCACATGGGGACAAAGATCGTACTTTTTGGAGAAATGTCCTCTGGTCTGATGAAACAAAAATAGAACTGTTTGGCCGTAATGACCATTGTTATGTTTGGAGGAAAAAGGGGGAGGCTTGCAAGCTGAAGAACAACATCCCAACCGTGAAGCACAGGGGTGGCAGCATCATGTTGTGGGGTGCTTTGCTGCAGGAGGGACTGGTGCACTTCACAAAATAGATGGCATAGTGAGAAAGTAAAATTATGTGGATATATTGAAGCAACATCTCAAGACATCAATCAGGAAATTAAAGCTTGGTCGCAAA
>NC_088424.1:38533082-38560582 GCF_034236695.1 Oncorhynchus nerka
TCACTGTAAAATGACTAGTAGAGCATACTACAGACACAGTGGAACATTGAACAAAATTTGAAATTTATCAAAGAAATACAATAAAATCACAACATAGTTGTAATTTTAATTTGCTACACAAAGAAAATACAGTAAAAAGTCAACTGCACTGTAAAAGGACTAGTATAGAGAATACTACAGGCACAGTGGAGTAATCTCACCAAAATCTGACCATTTTTTAAGAAATACTCTAAAATTTCTTTGAATCAAAGCAAAAACTATTAGTTACAAAAAACAAAAACAAAAATCGACAGTAAAATGTCAACTGCAGTGTTCCTCACCTGGCTTACTGTAAAAAAACAGATGTCAACTGCAGTGTTCCTCACCTGGCTTACTGTAAAAACCAGATGTCAACTGCAGTGTTCCTCACCTGGCTTACTGTAAAAACCAGATGTCAACTGCAGTGTTCCTCACCTGGCTTACTGTAAAAACCAGATGTCAACTGCAGTGTTCCTCACCTGGCTTACTGTAAAAAACAGATGTCAACTGCAGTGTTCCTCACCTGGCTTACTGTAAAAACCAGATGTCAACTGCAGTGTTCCTCACCTGGCTTACTATAAAAACCAGATGTCAACTGCAGTGTTCCTCACCTGGCTTACTGTAAAAACCAGATGTCAACTGCAGTGTTCCTCACCTGGCTTACTGTAAAAACCAGATGTCAACTGCAGTGTTCCTCACCTGGCTTACTGTAAAAAACAGATGTCAACTGCAGTGTTCCTCACCTGGCTTACTGTAAAAAACAGATGTCAACTGCAGTGTTCCTCACCTGGCTTACTGTAAAAAGCAAAACAAATGATTGATTACTGTGCTTCTATATTTCCATCAACCCTGTCTTGTGGATTTGGCCACAGGTTCTCATCCACATCACAATGGATGTTTTCATTAGCTAAACATCTAGGGAAGACTCTTCGGGCGAATCCAGGCCTGACACTGGTCTGCTGTGCGTCTTCCATATGTGACATAGGTCAACAATCAGCTCTACAGACCTGCTTTAGCTCATCAAGGTTACAAGGAGAGCTGCATTATATGATCCAATACGAGGTCTGCGTCCCCCCACACCATCTTCCGATATAGCCGCACACCTGCCGATGTTTGCCCCCACGCTGTCCAGGGACTTGGATGGTTGCCCACGGGCCAATGAAATTCTGACCTCTCTTCCTTGTCTTGGACAGGTTGTAGCCTGCCTCATCCAAAAATAGGAATTTGTGACAGTTTTCTTCAGCATCCAGTTCCATCACCCTCTAAAAATACATTTTAGAAAGAGAATTACTGCTTACAATGATGTAGAATTTTTGGGGAATTTTTCACAACAGGCATCTTGAAACTGAACATACCTGAACATACTCAGTCCTCAGTTGCTTCACTCTGTCTGCATTTCTTTCAAAAGGCACACGGTATAGCTGTTTTAGAGACACCTGGTGCCTTTTCAGCATGCGTGCGATAGTCAGCAAACATATGGCTTCCACGTTGTTGAACATATCTTTGTCCAAGATGTGCTGGTGAATTTCTGTAAGGCGAATATAATTTCTGGCCCGAACCAAATTGACCACAGTCCGCTCTTGTTGGTCAGAATTTTGCCTCTGCCTCCCCTATTTGGCCTAGTCTCAATTCTGCAGGGAAAATTACAGTAAGAACACATTTAGTCACATCACCTACTCTGTGGTACACATTGGCATGCAGTATACAGTCATTTGACAATTGAGAGTAGTCTAATGTTTAGTTCATGCTGAAGATTTACCGGTTCTCATTGCGGAAAGTTTTGATGATTGAGGCCACGGTTGATCTTCTGAGGTTTGGTTGAATCATTGTAGCTGCCTCAGTCGTTGTCATGCCATGATTTACGACATGGTCTACAACTATTGCTCGGATTTCATTGGACACTCTTTGCTGATGCTGCCCCTGTCTTGGTCCCTGGCCTTGTGCTCTACCACGTTCCCCCACACCTCTCAAACGAGGCCCACAACCACCTCTCAGAAGGGGTGCTAGTCCCCTGCCATTCCTTTGACCACAAAAGCAATTACAAGGGCCTGTATACATACACTTAATTAGGTGTTAAAGAAAATTGCCTGTTCCTTCGAACAGCGAATAATGTGGCTGCCTGCAACTCAATATGAAGAGTACATAGAGTAGAGAGCTTTAGTTGTTGTTCTATCAAACATTAGAACGGGCAAGATACGTAATCTAAGCAACTTTGATCGTGGTATGATTGTTGGTGCCACTAATGGTGGTTCCAGCATCTCAGAAACAGCTGCCCTCCTGGGATTTTTACGCACTACAGTCTCCAGAGTTTACAGAGAATGGTGCGATAAACAAAACACATTCAGTGAGTTCTGTGGGCAAAAACACCTTGTTAATGAGAGAGGTCAGAGGAGAATGTCCAGACTCATTCAAGCTAACAGAAAGGCCACAAATGCTCAAATAACAGTCATTTAAAACAGTGGTGTGCAGGCTGTTGTGGAGGCAAAAGGGGGTCCTACCCAGTAATAGATAGGTGTACATAATAAAGTGGCATGTGAGTGTACAGGCTGTTGTGGAGGTAAAAGGGGGTCCTACCCAGTACTAGATAGGTGTACCTAATAAAGTGGCCAGTGAGTGTACAGTAATGTCAAATCTGAAAACATGGTCTGGAAAAGTGGTACATGGGACCATATAAACAGTGTCTGTTAAAGAATGATGATGAAATATTACATCCATAGATGATGTAGTCCAATTGGTTGATGTTCCACAGTAATTGGTATCAATGGATCTCGTTACACTGAAACTTCCATGATCTAAACATGGAATATTGTTCGTCAGTTTCCATAAAACTATGCATTAAGTGTAATGCAACAGTTACTATCATTTTGAGCAGTTGTAGAAATTGATAGTTAGATCATTGTAATGAAATGAATAGACAGTCATCTCAGATGTGTGAATTGCATTTTGAAAAGGTAATACTTTTATGATATTAAGTTGTGTCATTTGGTGATTTTAGTTCAATGAACAAATGATCTTAGCTCTATGTGTATTGTATCCAAGCAATTGGAAAAAGTGTTGAGTTTTGTAAAATGTTGATTCATTTTGATCATCAGTTGTGAGTTTTGTGTCTAGAGTTTTGAAAAATAATATCAAGGTTCTGAAATTAGTGCCGAAGTGATTGTAAAAAACTGTAAAGTAGGACTCCAGTCTCCTTTTCACCTAATTTAACACCTGATTTACTTAACCAACATCTCAATAGGCGGTCCAGGTCAGTCATGACATAGCACAAGTGAGGGGTTGCTTTTCCTCTTTTGTTCTCAATAGGCTGATGACATCACAACTTCCCATCAGAACAACTCCATCAGACCAACACCATCAGACCAACTCCATCAGACCAACTCCATCAGACCAACACCATCAGACCAACTCCATCAGACCAACACCATCAGACCAACTCCATCAGACCAACTCTATCAGACCAACTCCATCAGACCAACACCATCAGACCAACTCCATCAGACCAACACCATCAGACCAACTCCATCAGACCAACTCTATCAGACCAACTCTATCAGACCAAATCCATCAGACCAACTCCATCAGACCAACTCTATCAGACCAAATCCATCAGACCAACACCATCAGACCAACACCATCAGACCAACTCCATCAGACCAGCTCCATCAGACCAACACCATCAGACCAACTCCATCAGACCAGCTCCATCAGACCAACACCATCAGACCAACTCCATCAGACCAACTCTATCAGACCAAATCCATCAGACCAACACCATCAGACCAAATCCATCAGACCAAATCCATCAGACCAACACCATCAGACCAACTCCATCAGACCAAATCCATCAGACCAACACCATCAGACCAAATCCATCAGACCAAATCCATCAGACCAACACCATCAGACCAACTCTATCAGACCAAATCCATCAGACCAACACCATCAGACCAACTCCATCAGACCAACTCTATCAGACCAAATCCATCAGACCAACACCATCAGACCAAATCCATCAGACCAAATCCATCAGACCAACACCATCAGACCAACACCATCAGACCAACTCCATTAGACCAACACCATCAGACCAACACCATCAGACCAACTCCATTAGGCTAACACTATCAGACCAACTCCATTAGACCAACTCCATCAGGCCAACACCATCAGACCAACTCCATTAGGCTAACACTATCAGACCAACTCCATCAGACCAACACCATCAGACCAACACCATCAGACCAACTCCATTAGACCAACACCATCAGACCAACTCCATCAGACCAACACCATCAGACCAACTCCATCAGACCAACTCCATCAGACCAACTCCATCAGACCAGCTCCATCAGACCAACACCATCAGACCAACACCATCAGACCAACACTATCAGACCAACTCCATTAGACCAACTCCATCAGGCCAACACCATCAGACCAACTCCATTAGGCTAACACCATCAGACCAACACCATCAGACCAACACCATCAGCCCAACTCTATCAGACCAAATCCATCAGACCAACTCCATCAGACCAACTCCATCAGACCAACTCCATCAGACCAGCTCCATCAGACCAACACCATCAGCCCAACTCCATCAGACCAACACCATCAGACCAACACCATCAGCCCAACTCTATCAGACCAAATCCATCAGACCAACTCCATCAGACCAACTCCATCAGACCAGCTCCATCAGACCAACACCATCAGCCCAACTCCATCAGACCAACACCATCAGACCAACACCATCAGCCCAACTCTATCAGACCAAATCCATCAGACCAAATCCATCAGACCAACACCATCAGACCAACACCATCAGACCAACTCCATCAGACCAACACCATCAGACCAACACCATCAGCCCAACACTATCAGACCAACTCCATCAGACCAACACCAACAGACCAACACCATCAGACCAACTCCATTAGACCAACACCATCAGACCAACACCATCAGACCAACTCCATTAGGCTAACACTATCAGACCAACTCCATTAGACCAACTCCATCAGGCCAACACCATCAGACCAACTCCATTAGGCTAACACTATCAGACCAACTCCATCAGACCAACACCATCAGACCAACACCATCAGACCAACTCCATCAGACCAACACCATCAGACCAACACCATCAGACCAACTCCATCAGACCAACTCCATCAGACCAACTCCATCAGACCAGCTCCACCAGACCAACACCATCAGACCAACACCATCAGACCAACACTATCAGACCAACTCCATTAGACCAACTCCATCAGGCCAACACCATCAGACCAACTCCATCAGACCAACACCATCAGACCAACTCTTTGAATGTCTTTCTCCTTGAAGTTTGCAGTTACTGTATGTCTAAAGAACACTATTTTGTTCAAAACATGTTTTTCTATCCTTAGCGTGTGTATTTTGCTGTATTTTTACTTGGGATATACACTTTTCAACAGTAACATTTCAACAATCACTGTTGATTTTCCTGCAATTCTACACATTTTGCCATGGAGCAGACAGATATATGTGCAGGGGGGGGACTTCCAGGGGTCCATAACTGACATGTTCATATGTTATCAGGGCACGTGGCCTCCATGCCAGTTCGATAATCTCTCTCTCCCTCTCTCTCTGTCGCTCTCTCTCTCTGTCTCTATCTCACTATCTCTCTCTCTCTCTCTCTCTCTCTCTCTCTCTCTCTCTCTCTCTCTCTCTCTCTCTCTCTCTCTCTCTCTCTCTCTCTTTCTCTCTCTCTTCTCTCTCTCTCTCTCTCTCTCTCTCTCTTTCTCTCTCTCTCTGTCCAGGTGAGGTATTTCATTCCTGGGTTCCTGGGCGTCTGTCTCTGTCCTCTGCCTCAGAACGCTGCGTCTCCCTGGGGGGACAATTAGCCACGGTGGGACAGCTCTACCTGGCCTGGAGGACAGGGCTGGACGTCTGTGCTCCAGGCTGGCTCTCTGACGGCAGTGTCCGCTACCCTATCACCCAGCCCAGGCAGGGCTGTGGAGGGGACCAGCCAGGGGTCCGGACCGTTGTACCCAACACCAATGGAACCACAACTAGCAGCGGATCAGCCAATGCTACGGATGCCATACCACTCTATGACGCCTATTGCTACAGAGGTGAGAATGAAGTCCAGATCTGGATTCCAAGTGATCAAGGTGTAGCTATGATGACCGGACCATCTCTACTGAATCACCTTGTCAAATCAAATCAAATTGTATTTGTCACATGTGCAGAATACAACATGTGTAAATCTTACAGCGAAATGCTTACTTAAGAGCCCCTAACCAACAATGCAGTTATACAAAAATATGGATAAGAATAAGAGATACAAGTAACAAGTAATTAAAGAGCAGCAGTAAAATTACAATAGTGAGACTATATGCAGGGGGGTACCTGTACAGAGTCAATGTGCGGGGGCACCGGTTAGTTGAGGTAATGTGTACATGTAGGTAGAGTTATTAAAGGGACTATATGCAGGGGGGTACCGTTAGTTGAGGTAATGTGTACATGTAGGTAGAGTTATTAAAGGGTACAGAGTCAATGTGTATGTGCGGGGGCACCGGTTAGTTGAGGTAATGTGTACATGTAGGTAGAGTTATTAAAGGACTATATGCAGGGGGTACCTGTACAGAGTACAGAGTCATGTAGGTAGAGTTATTAAAGGGACTATATGCAGGGGGTACCTGTACAGAGTCACGGGGCACCGGTTAGTTGAGGTAATGTGTACATGTAGGTAGAGTTATTAAAGGGACTATATGCAGGGGGTACAGAGTCTGTGCGGGGGCACAGAGTCAGTTATTAAAGGGACTATATGCAGGGGGCAGTCAATGTGGGGCACCGGTTAGTTGAGGTAATGTGTACATGTAGGTAGAGTTATTAAAGGGACTATATGCAGGGGGGGGGTACCTGTACATGTAGGTAGAGAGTCAGGGGGTACCTGTACAGAGTCAATGTGCGGGGGCACCGGTTAGTTGTAATGTGTACAAGGTAGAGTTATTAAAGGACTATATGCATGTGCGGGGGCACCGGTTAGTTGAGAGTTATTAAGAGGGACTATATGCAGGGGGTACAGAGTCAATGTGCGGGGGCACAGAGTCAATGTAAAGGGACTATATGCAGGGGGGCAGTCCGGGGGTTAGTTGAGGTAATGTGTACATGTAGGTAGAGTTATTAAAGGGACTATATGCAGGGGGGTACCTGTACAGAGTCAATGTGCGGGGGCACCGGTTAGTTGAGGTAATGTGTACATGTAGGTAGAGTTATTAAAGGGACTATATGCAGGGGGGTACATGTAGGTAGAGTTATTAAAGGGACTATATGCTGTACAGAGTCAATGTAGGTGACTATATGCAGGGGGTACCTGTACAGAGGGGGCACCGGTTAGTTGAGGTAATGTGTACATGTAGGTAGAGTTATTAAAGGGACTATATGCAGGGGGGCACCGGTTAGTTGAGGTAATGTGTACATGTAGGTAGAGTTCTTAAAGTGACGATGCATAGATGATAACAACAGAGGGTAGCAGCAGTGTAGAAGGGGGTATTTGATTAGGTGTTCGGCAGGTAGCCTAGTGGTTAGAGCGTTGGGCTTGTAACTGAAAGGTTGCTAGATTGAAAAATCTGTCGTTCTGCCCCTGAACAAGGTAGTTAACCCACTGTTCCTAGGCTGTCATTGTAAATAATAATTTGTTCTTAACTGGCTTCCCTAGTTACATAAAGGTAAAATTGTAAAAAAATTATGGCTTGGGGGTAGAAGCTGTTTTAGAAGCCTCTTGGACCTAGACTTGGCACTCCGGTACCGCTTGCCGTGCGGTAGCAGAGAGAACATTCCATGACTAGGGTGGCTGGAGTCTTTGACAATTTTTAGTGCCTTTCTCTGACATGGTATAGAGGTCCTGGATGGCAGGAAGCTTGGCCCAGTGATGTACTGGGCCGTTCGCACTACCCTCTGTAGTGCCTTGAGGTCGGAGGCCGAGCAGTTGCCAAACCAGACAGTGATGCAACCGTGCTCTCGATGTTACAGCTGTAGAAACTTTTGAGGATCTGAGGACCCATGACAAATATTTTCAGTCTCCTGAGGGGGAATTGGTTTTGTCGTGCCCTCTTCACGACTGTCTTGGTGTGCTAGGACCATGTTCGTTTGTTGGTGATGTGGACACCAAGGAACTTGAAGCTCTCAACCTGCTCGACTGCAGCCCCGTCGAGGAGAATGGGGCCGTGCTCGGTCCTCTTTTTCCTGTAGTCCACAATCATCTCCTTTGTCTTGATCACGTTGAGGGAGAGGTTTTTGTCCTTGCACCACACGGCCAGGTCTCCGACCTTCTCTCCATAGGCTGTCTCGTCGTTGTCAGTGATCGGGCCTACCACTGTTGTGTCATCGGCAAACTTAATGATGGTGTTGGAGTCGTGCCTGGCTGTGCAGTCATGAGTGAAAAGGGAGCACAGGAGGGGACTGAGCACGCACCCCTGAGGGGCCCCTGTGTTGAGGATCAGCGTGGCAGATGTGTTGTTACCTACCCTTACCACCTGGGGGATGTCCGTCAGGAAGACTAGGATCCAGTTGCAGAGGGTGGTGTTTAGTCCCAGGGTCCTTAGCTTATTGATGAGCTTTGAGGGCACTATGGTGTTGAACGCTGAGCTATAGTCAATGAATAGCATTCTCACATAGGTGTTCCTTTTGTCCAGGTGGGAAAGGGCAGTGTGGAGTGCAATAGAGATTTCATCATCTGTGGATCTGTTGGGGCGATATGCAAATTGGAGTGGGTCTAGGATTTCTGGGATAATGGTGTTGATGTGAGCCATGACCAGCCTTTCGAAGCACTTCATGGCTGCAGATGTGAATGTAGTCATTTAGGCAGGTTACCTTAGTGTTCAGGCACTATAGTGGTCTGCTTGAAACATGTTGGTTTAAAAACTTGGGCAGGAAGAGGTTGAAAATATCAAATAAGATACTTGACAGTTGGTCAGTGCATGCTTGCAGTACACATCCTGGTAATCCGTCTGGCCCTGCGGCCTTGTGAATGTTGACCTGTTTAAAGGTCTTACTCACATCGGCTGCGGAGGGCGTGATCACAGTCTTCCAGAACAGCTGGTGGTCTCATGCATGTTTCAGTGTTATTTGCCTCAAAGCGAGCATAGAAGTAGTTTAGCTCATGTCATTCAAATTGATTTCCTGTGAGGTAACCATACACTTTTGCCCACCATGACATGCGTTTTCATGGACGTAACGATAGCAACATGGGTTTTGTTTTTGATGATGTTAAAGGCCCAGTGCAGTCAAAAAAATGCTTTTCCTGTGTTTTATATGTATTTCCACACTTTTTGATTGGAATAATACTATGAAATTGTGTAAATTATGACAATGCACTTTTAGTTTAACAGCTGTTTTAAAAGACCTCCTGAAATTTCTGCCTGTTTTGGTTGGATGGTTAATTAGTTAATGAATTAGCTCATAGACATTTGACTACATTGTTATGAGCTAGCAACATAAGCATTTCACTGCACCGCTATACCACCTGCTAAACTGCGTACGTGACCAATAAACCCTCTTTCTTCTGATTTGAAGAAAGAGAGTTCCAAACCTCTCTGCCAATAACAGCTAGTTTTCAGTTTTCCACTCCCCACTTAGACCACGCCTGGACAGTCCTAGAAAAATTCTTGCTGGAAAAATTTGCATGGCTGCATTGGGCCTAACCTGTCTCGTTTTTAGAAGGGTACTGCTGGATATACTTCTAGAAAGTGAAAAGAGGGCTTTAGTGAGGGAAGGAGGAGAGAGATTATTCCTTATTAGACATGAATTCATTGCAAATACTGTCCGTATTTCTTGGTCATTGTTCATTCATAGGCTTTTAGCATCTCCTGTGCATGCATACTTTACAATTCCTTATGGTCTCATCGTATGTTTACTGGCATGTGATTTAACTTGGACATCTGCCCGCTTTCTCCTTGAGGTAAAGCATGAGGAATGTGTTTCCGTCATTTAGAATGAAGCTGGTTTGCACTAAATGAATCATTCATAATGAAGCTGCACTGAATTAATCATTCAGATTGAAGCTAAACTAAATTAATCATTCAGAATGAAGCTGCACTAAATGAATCATTCAGATTGAAGCTGAACTAAATGGATCATTCAGAATGAAGCTGCACTAAATGAATCATTCAGAATAACGCTGCACTGAATGAATCATTCATAATGAAGCTGCACTGAATTAATCATTCAGATTGAAGCTAAACTAAATTAATCATTCAGAATGAAGCTGCACTGAATGAATCATTCAGATTGAAGCTAAACTAAATTAATCATTCAGAATGAAGCTGCACTAAATTAATCATTCAGATTGAAACTGCACAAAATGAATAATTCAGAATGAAGTTGCACTGAATTAATCATTCAGAATGAAGCTGCACTGAATGAATCATTCAGAATGAAGCTGCACTAAATTAATCATTCAGAATGAAGCTGCACTGAATGAATCATTCATAATGAAGCTGCACTGAATTAATCATTCAGATTGAAGCTAAACTAAATTAATCATTCAGAATGAAGCTGCACTGAATGAATCATTCAGATTGAAGCTGAACTAAATTAATCATTCAGAATGAAGCTGCACTAAATTAATCATTCAGAATGAAGCTGCACTGAATGAATCATTCAGAATGAAGCTGCACTAAATGATTCATTCAGATTGAAACTGCACAAAATGAATAATTCAGAATGAAGTTGCACTGAATTAATCATTCAGAATGAAGCTGGACTGAATTAGTCAGTCATTGACTCTCATTGTGCCTCACAGGGAACGTGAAGAAGCCAGGACCCATCTCTAGGATCTACACGTCTTTGTGGAAGCCTTGGAGCCAGCTGACCGGCTCCAGCCACTCAGACAACCTGGGAACAGACAGTCCTGCCCTGGCTACTGAGACCGCCAGCGGCACACCGACCACCGGTGGGTTTGGAAATGAATGGATAGATTCATGTTTTTTATTTTTTTACATTGTTGAATGGAAACAAGGTTTTTTAATTATATTTTTCTATTCTATTCTGATTCTATCATTAATACTCCTCTCTCTCCCGTAGTCACAGAGAGCCATAACCTTTCACCATCTGATGACCTCACACCCTCAAACTGGACCGGATTGGTTGATCTGGAGAAAGAGGCCCACTCTTGTAAGAAACATTATTTGCAACTTCAATTACACCCTATTACTGTAACCATATAGATCACTACTTTTGACCAAAGTTACTGGTTGCTTTGGTTGATTATTTTTACTGTAATTCAGCATGTTTGTCTTCTCAGCCACAGATCCCTGGTCCTCAGAGTCCTCTGAGGGGTATGTCACCCTGCAGTTGAGCCCAGGAGAGAGCTCTCTAGCCTGGGGAGACCTGGGAGACATGGACCCTGACTCTGGAGCTTTCCTCAGACCTCCAGCCACACCCAGCCCCAGCCCAAGTACTACCACTCAGGAAGAACTATCACCCTCGACCCCAGCTGACAGAAAGGTTGGTCAGTTTTACAACATTAGTTTATTACAAGTACTGAATCATCAAGTACTTTGGCATATTGGCACTTTTTTGGCCCTAGTATTGTTTACTGTACAGTACATTCATTGTATTGGGTGTATGGTGGCCTCTGTCTAAAGGTGATGGCCAAGATAGTGAAGTCCATGTGGAAGCCGTGGAACTACCTGGCAGAAGGTACCCCAGGTACAGGCAGTCCAGAGGGGGAGAGAAAGGGAAGTGCAGCAGGGACTCTGACAGACAGTGTGGCTGTACCCACCGGCTCTCCTGCTCCAGGTTAGTGCTTTTTTCTTTATTTAGTTTGGGATACTGAGATTTACAGCTAGAGAGTAAAGTATCATCATTTAGGTTTTTTCCAAAAGACCAGGGATCTGTGGCTGAGAAGACAAACATGCTAAATCTTTTATCCAAAGCAACTTACAGTCATGTGTGCATACATTTTACATATCCCATAGCCGCTGGGCCAGGGAATTGAACCCACTATCCTGATATTGTAAGAGCCACACTCTACCAACTGAGCTACAGAAGACCACAGTGAATATAAGAGAGAAAGAGAGAGTGTGTTTGTGAGTGGGTGTGAACGTTTGTCTGGGTCAAAAACTGTCTGGGTGGTAATTCAATAAGGACTGGCCTTTTCAGTAGTCTAGACTTCATTAATACAGATATGTTCTCTGGCCCTTTTCAACCCACAGGCATAAATGTTTAACAGAGAAGGGAACCTTAGACATTGTTTTTCTGCATTTTCTCTGTCTCGCTCTCAAATCAAAATCAAATCAAATGTATTTATATAGCCCTTCGTACATCAGCTGATATCTCAAAGTGCTGTACAGAAACCCAGCCTAAAACCCCAAACAGCAAGCAATGCAGGTGTAAAAGTACGGTGGCTAGGAAAAACTCCCTAGAAAGGCCAAACCCTAGGAAGAAACCTAGAGAGGAACCAGGCTATGAGGGGTGGCCAGTCCTCTTCTGGCTGTGCCGGGTGGAGATTATAACAGAACCTGGCCAAGATGTTCAAATGTTCATAAATTACTAGCATGGTCAAATAATAATAGTCACAGTAGTTGTCGAGGGTGCAGCAACTCAGCACCTCAGGAGTAAATGTCAGTTGGCTTTTCATAGCCGATCATCTCTACCACTCCTGCTGTCTCTAGAGAGTTGAAAACAGCAGGTCTGGGACAGGTAGCACGTCCGGTGAACAGGTCAGGATTCCATAGCCGCAGGCAGAACAGTTGAAACTGGAGCAGCAGCACGGCCAGGTGGACTGGAGACAGCAAGGAGTCATCATGCCAGGTAGTCCTGAGGTATGGTCCTAGGGCTGATGCCATTAAAAGGTAATTTACCACCTTCACAAGTGCAGTCTCAGTGCTATGATGGGGTCTAAAACCAGACTGAAGCATTTCGTATACATTGTTTGTCTTCAGGAAGGCAGTGAGATGCTACGCAACCACTTTTTCAAAAAAAATTGAGAGGAATGGAAGATTCGATATAGGCCGATATTTTTTTATATTTTCTGGGTCAAGGTTTGGCTTTTTCAAGAGAGGCCTTATTACTGCTTCTTTTAGTGAGTTTGGTACACCTCTCTCTCTCTCTCTCTCTCTCTCTCTCTCTCTCTCTCTCTCTCTCTCTTCTCTCTCTCTCTTCCTCTCTCTCTCTCTCTCTCTCTCTCAATTCAATTCAATTCAAGGGGCCTTATTGGCATTGTAAACATGTGTTAACATTGCCAAAGCAAGTGAAATAGATAATAAACAATAAAATAAATGAACAGTAAACATTACACTCACAAACGTTCCAAAATAATAAAGACATTTGTCTACATACAGTGTTGTAATGATGTGCAAATAAATTACAAAAGGGAAAATAAATAAACGTAAATATGGGTTGTATTTACAATGGTGTTTGTTCTTCACTGGTTGCCCTTTTCTTCTGGTAACAGATCACAAATCTTGCTGCTGTGATGGAACACTGTGGTATTTCACCCAGTAGATATGGGAGTTTATCAAAATTGGATTTGTTTTCAAATTCTCTGTGGGTCTGTGTAATCTGAGGGAAATACAGAGCCTTGCAAAAGTATTCATCCCCCTTGGTGTTTTTGCTATTTCGGTGCATTACAACCTGTAATTTAAATAGATTTTTATTTGGATTTCATGTAACGGAATACACAAAATAGTCCAAATTGGTGAATTGAAATGAAAAACATTACTTGTGTGCATACAGTGAGAGAAAAAAGTATTTGATCCCCTGCTGATTTTGTACGTTTGCCCACTGACAAAGAAATGATCAGTCTATAATTTTAATGGTAAGGGGGGCGTGAATAGTTATGCACGCTCAAGTTTTCTGTTCTTTTTGTCTTATTTCTTGTTTGTTTCACATTTAAAAAAATATTATGCATCTTCAAAGTGGTAGGCATGTTGTGTAAATAAAATTATACAACCCCCCCAAAAAAACCATTTCAATTCCAGGTTGTAAAGGCAACAAATTAGGAAAAATGCCAAGGGGGGCGAATACTTTCACAAGCCACTGTATGTGTCTATGGTCATATATTTGGCAGGAGGTTAGGAAGTGCAGCTCAGTTTCCACCTCATTTTGTGGGCAGTGTGCACAGAGCCTGTCTTCTCTTGAGAGCCAGATCTGCCCACGGTGACCTTTCTCAATAGCATGCTATGCTCACTGAGTCTCTACAAAGTCAAAGCAAAATTCTGCACGCAGAGTCTCATTTTGGTGTTTGTCTAATGTTGTGAAATGGTTGGTGAGCGGACCCCAGACCTTACAACCAGAAAGGGCAATGGGTTCTATATCTAATCAAATAATTGTTTTGCCAGATCCTAATTGGTATGTTACATTTTATGTTCCTTTTGATGCCATAGAATTCCCTTCTTGCCTTGTCTCTCAGGTTTATAGAGCAACTGTGTCTAGATGGAATTTGAATTTGTGGTCCTGGCAACTGGACCATTTTTGGAACACCATTATTTTTTGTCTTACTGAGATTTACTGTCAATACCCAAGTCTGGCAGAGTCTGTGCTGAATATCTAGGTGCTGCTGTGGGCCCTCCTTGTTTGGGGACAGAAGCACCAGATCATCAACAAATAGTAGACATTTGACTTCAGATTCTAGTAGGGTGAGGCCGGGTGTTGCAGACTGTTTTAGTGCCCTTGCCAATTCGTTGATATATATGTTGAAGAGGGTGGGGCTAAAGCTGCATCCCTGTCTCACCTCATGGCCGTGTGGATAGAAAGGTGTGTGTTTTTTGCTAATTTTAACCACACACTTGTTGTTTGTGTATTTTGTAATGTTGTATGTTTTTCCCCTAACACAACTTTCCATCCATTTTTATAGCAGACCCTCATGCCAAATTGAGTCAAAAGCTTTTTTGAAATCAACAAAGCATGAGAAGGCTGCCTTTGTTTTGGTTTGTTTGTTTGTCAATTAGGGTGTGCAGGGTGAATACGTGGTCTGTATTACAGTAATTTGGTATAAAGCCAATTTGATATTTGCTCAGTTACATTGTTTTCGCTGAGAAAATATATGAGTCTGCTGTTAATGATAATGCAGAGGATTTACCCAAGGTTGATGTTGACTTTTATCTCAAAGTAGTTATTGGGGTCAAATTTGTCCCCAATTTTGTGGATTGGGTTGATCAGTCCTTGGTTCCAAATATTGGGGAAGATGCCAGAGTGAGTTAAATGGATTGGATTCTATGGATTCTTCCATTACATTGAGATGATTTCTGACGTGCTGTTCCTTCTTTTTCCGTAGTGTATTACTGTAATGTTTTCATGATTCACCATACTGAAGGCGTAGGCTCAGGTTTTCTGGGTCTCCATGTTTTTGGTTGGATAGGTTTCTCAATTTCTGTCTTAGGTTTTTGCATTCTTCATCAAAACATTTGTCATTGTTGTTCATTTTCTTAGGTTGTCTGCTTGACATTTTTTTATTTGATAGGGACACTGATATACTGTTTAGATTTTCATCTGCCAAGTTTACACCTTCACTATTACAGTAAAACCTTTTGTCCAGGAAGTTGTCTAAAAGGGATTGGATTTGTTGTTGCCTCATTGTTTTATGGTAGGTTTCTGCACTGCTTTCCTTCCATCTATAGTATTTGTTGATATTATTCAGTTCCTTTGGCTTTGATGCCTCATGATTGAGGATTGCTCTGTTCAAGTAGACTGGGATTTTGCTGTGATCTGTTAGGGATGTCAGTGGGCTGACTGTGAACTCTCTGAGAGACTCTGGGTTGAGGTCAGTGATAAGTAGTCTACAGTACTACTGCCAAGAGATGAGTTATAGGTGTACCTACTGTAGGAGTCCCATCTAAATCTACCATTGACTATGTACATACCCAGCGTGTGACAGAGATGCAGGAGTTGTGACCCGTTTTTGTTTGTTTTGGTGTCATAGTTGTGTCATTGTTGAGGGGTATATGGCGGAGGGATTGGTGTCACCTCAAGGTAGGTGTTTGTCCCCCTGTGTGCTGAGGGTGTCAGGCTCTTGTCCAGTTGTAGCATTAGGTCGCCACAGACTAGTACATGTCCCTGGGCCTGGAAATGGTTGATTTCCCCCTCCAGGATGGAGAAGCTGTCTTCATTAAAGTATGGGGATTCTAGTGGAGGGATATAGGAGGACATTTTTCTCTGTTCAAAATGTTCCTTTGGTGGATGCGACTACCAGCTCTCTGTAACCTAGAGGGCAACCAGTGGATCCATCTCCTCTATACCATGTTTCTTGTAGGATGACAATGTGTGTATTTCTAATTTCTTTGGTGAAGTCCAGGTTCCTGCTTTTTAGGCCAAAAGCAGATGACCTCAGGCCTTGGATATTCCAGGATGAGATAGTGAAGGCTTTGGGTTCCATGAAGTGTCCAAAGTTGTTAGTCGTGTGGTTTTGCCTCAGACCAGTAAGTGTGAGCAGAGCCTGCTGAGCATCTGGTACATGCCATTGACTTGGGCTATTGCAGGAATGGGGGGTTCAAATCAAATCAAATCCAATTTGATTTGTCACATACACATGGTTAGCAGATGTTAATGTGAGTGTATCGAAATGCTTGTGCTTCTAGTTCCGACAATGCAGTAATAACCAACGAGTAATCTAACTAACAATTCCAAAACTACTACCTTATACACACAAGTGTAAAGGGATAAGATTATGTACATAAAGATATATGAATGAGTGGTGGTACAGAGCGGCATAGGCAAGATGCAGTAGATGGTATAAACATAAAAGTGGCATAGTTTAAAGTGGCTAGTGATACATGTATTACATAAAGATGGCAAGATGCAGTAGATGATATAGAGTACAGTATATACATATGAGATGAGTAATGTAGGGTATGTAAACATAAAGTGGCATAGTTTAAAGTGGCTAGTGATACATGTATTACATAAAGATGGCAAGATGCAGTAGATGATATAGAGTACAGTATATACATATACATATGAGATGAGTAATGTAGGGTTTGTAAACATTATATAAAGTGGCATTGTTTAAAGTGGCTAGTGATACATTTTTTACTTCAATTTCCATTATTAAAGTGGCTGGAGTTGAGTCAGTGTGTTGGCAGCAGCCACTCAATGTTAGCGGTGGCTGTTTAACAGTCTGATGGCCTTGAGATAGAAGCTGTTTTTCATGGTTGGGCTTGTTTGCCTGCTCACGGCCTGGGCGTATGTGTGTATTTCATGTTGCGGCACTCTTTGCAGGAGTGTGGGGCATGGGGTGGGCGGGAGGGGCATAGGTCTGATCTGAGGGGGGTTATATGGGGTGTGGGCATCTCTGTCCCTTTTCTCACTCCCTTCTCCTTCTTTCCTTCTCTCTCCCACTTTCCATATCCCACTGCCTCCTCTAACCTCTTCCCTCTCTTCCCTCTTCAGGTTTATCCTCATGGGGTGGTGGGTGGTGGGATGGCTCAGGACTGGGGGACCTAGATGATACCCCACCCACTGGTGAGCCGTCGTCCTCCGCTGGTGAGCCGTCGTCCTCCGCTGGTGAGCCGTCGTCCTCCGCTGGTGAGCCGTCGTCCTCCGCTGGTGAGCCGTCGTCCTCCGCTGATGAGCCGTCGTCCTCCGCTGGTGAGCCGTCATCCTCCGCTGGTGAGCCGTCGTCCTCCGCTGGTGAGCCGTCGTCCTCCGCTGATGAGCCGTCGTCCTCCGCTGGTGAGCCGTCATCCTCCGCTGGTGAGCCGTCGTCCTCCCCTGGTGAGCCGTCGTCCTCCCCTGGTGAGCCGTCGTCCTCCCCTGGTGTGCCGTCGTCCTCCCCTGGTGTGCCGTCGTTCTCCCCTGGTGTGCCGTCGTCCTCCCCTGGTGTGCCGTCGTCCTCTCCTGGTGAGCCGTCGTCCTCCCCTGGTGTGCCGTCGTCCTCCCCTGGTGAGCCGTCGTCCTCCCCTGGTGTGCCGTCGTCCTCCCCTGGTGTGCCGTCGTCCTCCCCTGGTGTGCCGTCGTCCTCCCCTGGTGTGCCGTCGTCCTCCCCTGGTGAGCCGTCATCCTCCCCTGGTGTGCCGTCGTCCTCCGCTGGTGAGCCGTCGTCCTCCCCTGGTGAGCCATCAGCCTCCCCAGCCCTGCTCACCTCTACCCCTGCCACAGAGAACCAGTCCTCTGCCTCCACCTCCACCACTGGAGGGTGGGAGGCTATCCCAGACACATGGGTCCAAGTGACCCCATCAATAGGTGTGACCTCACCCCAGCCGGGTTATAGGAGAATGGAAGAGGTTACCACTAGTACCACTAGAGCAGATAGCATAGCCACCGCTGGGAGCGGGAGAGCGATGGTGAAAGAGGAGGAAGGCAGTGCTCTGGGGGCATCCGACGAGGCCAGAGGGGAGATCCAGTTTACCGGTATCCCCGTTGGAACAACCAAACCCAAACTCAGGGTCCCTCCATCCAACAACAGAACCATGAGGAGGAACCAGTCACTAGCCAGTAGCAGCACAACCCAACCCGCAGTCAGCAGCTCCACAGCTGGGTCAGACAGCAGAGACTCTTCCCCTCCATTCAGACCAGGTGCTGGAGCTCCAGCCCCTCCACCCTCAGCCTCAGTCAGCCAGGGCAGCTCCAGTGTGGCATCTCCGTCCATATCCTGGGTCCCCACGGAGAGAGCTGGGGAGTGGGGTGGCGAGGGGCTGGAGAGAGAGCCCCTGGAGGTGCCCTCCGAACCACCAGTGGAGGAGGAGACAGCCTTTTCTCACTCACTCGGCTCTGGGTTGCCTAGCAACATGGACGAGGAAGGTGGCAGAGGTGCCGGATTCAACCAAAGCAACGGAACTCTGGACTCCGCTGGTAAGTCCTGTCTGTCTGCCAGTTAATAAATAAATCAAACAAATTTAATTACATTTTTAATCCAAAGATTTGCACACAAAGCTGAACAAAACACTAGCATCATATTCTTAGTTTCTCTCCATCAGGGCCCCAGTCACGGTGATCTCTGTACAATCCCCACGGTTGTTTCCTCGGTGCTGTTATTCAATGTGTTTTTCAATTCCGAGATTATAGCATGTTGCCTTCCGACCTACAGAACTCCTCATTCCAGACCCATTCTGTATATACTCCCACTAGGGAATAGGAAGGTGGTCATGCTTCCGTAGATAGCCCTCTGATTAAGTGCCTGATTCAGTCTCTCTCTCTCTCCAGAGCTGTTTCTCACTCCAGAGCTGTTTCTGTGATGCATATATGTAGAACCAAAGATCGTGGCTAACAACAGTAAATCGTTTTGACAGAGATGTCAGAGAAAAGCACATCATTGATAGCACATGGCATGTGGTTTCATTGAGATGATAGCCTCTGGAGGGAAAGCGAGCAGTGTGCCATTTTACCGTCCTTTATTAGCTCCTTGTTTCCATCCCTCACATTAGCAGCCCTGGTACACAAACAGAAACAATGCATAGAGGAGCTCATGGAAGACTGGGTCTCACTAATAGGAGAGTGGTGGTCTCTCTCTCTCTCTCTCTCTCTCTCTCTCTCTCTCTCTCTCTCTCTCGCTCTCTCGCTCTCTCTCTCTCTCGCTCTCTCTCTCGCTCTCTCTCAGTTCCGTTCAATGAGCTTTATAGGCATAGGAAACATATGTTTACATTGCCAACGCAAGTGAAATTAATAAACAAAAGTGAAATAAACAATAAAAAGTGAACAGTAAATATTACACTCACAAGTTCCAAAATAATAGAGACATGTCCAATGTCATATCATGTCTATAGACAGTGTTGTAACGATGTGCAAATAGTTCAAGTAAAAAGGGGGGAAAAATCAACATAAATATAGGTTTTATTTACAATGGTGTTTGTTCTTCACTGGTTGACCTTTTCTTGTGGCAACTCGTCACAAATCTTGCACGCTGTGGTATTTTACCCAATAGATATGGGAGATCATCAAAATTGGATTTGTTTTCGAATTATTTGTGTTCTCTGTGTAATCTGAGAAAAATATGTGTCTCTAATATGGTCATACATTTGTCAGGAGGTTAGGAAGTGCAGCTCAGTTTCCACCTCATTTTGTGGGCAGTGGACACATAGCCTGTCTTCACTCAAGAGCCAGGTCTGCCTATGGCGGCCTCTCTCAATAGCAAGGCTGTGCTCACAGAGTCTGTACATAGTCAAGGATTTTCTTGATTTGGGGTCAGTTACAGTAGTCAGGTATTCTGCCACTGTGTACTCTCTGTTTAGGGCCAGATAGCATTCCAATTTGCTCAGTCTTTTTTGTTTTTGATTCTTTCCAGTGTGTCAAATAGTTATATTTTTGCTTTCTCATCAGTTGGTTGGGTCTAAATGTGTTTCTATACTGGGGAACCAACCAACCAGCCATCTCTCTTTCTCTCTTATTCTCTCGCTGTCTCACTTTCTTCTCTCTTTCTCTCTCACTCTCTCTCTCCCTCCCTACCCTCTCTCTCTCTCTCTTTCTCTCTCACTCTCTCTCTCCCTCCATCTCTCTCTCTGTTCTGTCAAAGTTGAGTGGTGGCCAGTGTTTGTGTTTTTCTTGACTGGATCAGAGTGGACCTCATCAGGCTGCGTAATCAATGAGGGGCTTCAGGGTCTCTCTCTCTCTCTTTTAAATAAATTGTAACGATCGTCGTTGGTGAAAGAAGGAGAGGACCAAGGTGCAGCGTGGTACGTGTTCATGATCTTTTAATTACACTGAACACTAGAACAAAAATAACAAAACGGAACAAACGAAACAGTCCTGTCTGGTACAGAGACAGAAAACAACTACCCACAACTCAAGGGCGAAAACAGGCTGCCTAAGTATGGTTCTCAATCAGAGACAATGATTGACAGCTGCCTCTGATTGGGAACCATACCAGGCCAAACACATAGAAATACAAACATAGAACAAAACATAGAATGCCCACCCCAACTCACGACCGTGACCAACCTAAAATAGAGACATAAAAAATGAACTAAGGTCAGGACGTGACATAAATGCTTTATTGGCATGAATGGATGGTTGCCAAAGCAATGTATATGAAGTATTACATACATTAACAATATGTTTGAGCAACAATAATAAAATATATCAACAAAATAAAATAAAAACAGCAACAATTAATCAATTAAGGGTGTATGACATGGGAGTTATTGTCTCTCTAATATTATGACAGACCAGGACATAACCTGCAGCAAGATCTACTGTCTCTCTAATATTATGACAGACCAGGACATAACCTGCATCAAGATCTACTGTCTCTCTAATATTATGACAGACCAGGACATAACCTGCATCAAGATCTACTGTCTCTCTAATATTATGACAGACCAGGACATAACCTGCATCAAGATCTACTGTCTCTCTAATATTATGACAGACCAGGACATAGCCTGCAGCAAGATCTACTGTCTCTCTAATATTATGACAGACCAGGACATAACCTGCAGCAAGATCTACTGTCTCTCTAATATTATGACAGACCAGGACATAACCTGTAGCAAGATCTACTGTCTCTCTAATATTATGACAGACCAGGACATAACCTGCATCAAGATCTACTGTCTCTCTAATATTATGACAGACCAGGACATAGCCTGCAGCAAGATCTACTGTCTCTCTAATATTATGACAGACCAGGACATAACCTGCAGCAAGATCTACTGTCTCGCTAATATTATGACAGACCAGGACATAACCTGCAGCAAGATCTACTGTCTCTCTAATATTATGACAGACCAGGACATAACCTGCATCAAGATCTACTGTCTCTCTAATATTATGACAGACCAGGACATAGCCTGCAGCAAGATCTACTGTCTCTCTAATATTATGACAGACCAGGACATAACCTGCAGCAAGATCTACTGTCTCTCTAATATTATGACAGACCAGGACATAACCTGCAGCAAGATCTACTGTCTCTCTAATATTATGACAGACCAGGACATAACCTGCAGCAAGATCTACTGTCTCTCTAATATTATGACAGACCAGGACATAACCTGCAGCAAGATCTACTGTCTCTCTAATATTATGACAGACCAGGACATAACCTGCAGCAAGATCTACTGTCTCTCTAATATTATGACAGACCAGGACATAACCTGCAGCAAGATCTACTGTCTCTCTAATATTATGACAGACCAGGACATAACCCAGCAAGATCTACTGTCTCTCTAATATTATGACAGACCAGGACATAACCTGCAGCAAGATCTACTGTCTCTCTAATATTATGACAGACCAGGACATAACCTGCAGCAAGATCTACTGTCTCTCTAATATTATGACAGACCAGGACATAACCTGCAGCAAGATCTACTGTCTCTCTAATATTATGACAGACCAGGACATAGCCTGCAGCAAGATCTACTGTCTCTATGTTTTTTCCCCTAACAAAATGCATATTATCTCCTCAAAAGTCAGTACAAAAAATCCTGCAATTCTTTCTTTGAATTTCAGGAGATAAATACATGACCTCTGACTGTCATATCTGGAGCAGTGGAGTAGGAAGTGCTGCTCATTCTGTACTTCACCCGACCCACAGTGCTAAAATAGTCTTTCTTCTCTGACCTTCCATGTTTTTCTATGGTGTCTTGTCTCTATCGCCAGGCTATGGTCACTGAGTCTGTACATTGTTAATGTCTTACTTTGTATTCATTATTTGCTCCTAAGAAGGTGTTATGCTAATTTGATACAGTATCTCTTTAGAATTTGGTAACATTGAAGTTTGTGATTAAACGGAATTTAGTTTTGCCAATAATTAGAGTATGTATTTTGGCTAGAGATTTCTATTTGTTTGAATTTTGTTATTTGTGGTCGATTGGTTGAATCTAACTGGTGCTTTTGGTCAAATTGCTATAGGGTCTCTCTCTAGGTAACAGTGTTTGTGTTTGCATATCTCTCTCTCTCTTTCTCTCTCCTTCTCTATCGCTCTCTCTCTCTCTCCCACAACCTGTTCTGCTCGGTCTCTTATCCGCTCTCTCTCCCTCTCTCACCTCTTCCTCTCTCTTTCTCTCATGCTCCCTTCTCTCTCTCTCCCTCTCTCACCTCTTCCTCTCTCTTTCTCTCATGCTCCCTTCTCTCTCTCTCCCTCTCTCACCTCTTCCTTTCTCTCTTTCTCTCATGCTCCCTTCTCTCTCTCTCCCTCTCTCACCTCTTCCTTTCTCTCTTTCTCTCATGCTCCCTCTCTCTCTCTCCCTCTCTCTCTCACAAACCCTATCACATCCTCTTTTTTTATCTCTCTCACAACCTCACACATACTCTCTTTCTCTCTTCTTCTCAACCTCTTCCCCTCTCTCTCACTCAACCTTTCACCTCCTCCCTTTCTATCTCTCTATAACGACACAGGATGAGACCCAGATGTAGACACAGGAGGCAGATGGTTAGAGTCTCAGAGATTTATTATATACATGGGGTAGGCAAATGGCAGGTCCAGGACAGGCGGAGATCAGTAATAATAATAAGAGTCAGGCAGGCGTAGAACAGCCGGCAGACTCAGGGTCAGGGCAAGCAAAAACAGGTCGGAACTGGGAAGACTAGAACACAAACTAGAAAGAAGGAAAAACATGGAAAAACACACTGGGATGACTTGACGGGACAAGACGAACTGGCAACAGACAGACAGAAAACGCAGGTATAAGTACACAGGGGATACTGGGGAAATATGAGACACCTGATGGGGGGTGGAGACAAGCACAAGACAGGTGAAACAGATCAGGGCGTGACACTCTTTCTCTCTCGCTCACTCTCTTTGTCACGCTCTCACCCTCTCTCTATCCGTTGTTCTCCATTTCTGCACCCCTTTCCTTCTCTTATTGTAGTTTACACTATTCAGTTACAGCATAGTGTTTCAAAAGGCGAAATGAGCAGGAGTTGCATAAACAGCTGTAGGTCAAAACAAGCTGCTTTTCTGAGTCTTGGTCTGATGGTGTGTTGCTCTGTTGATGTGATGGTCTGACGGTGTGTTGGTCTGTTGCTCTGTTGGTGTGATGGTGTGTTGGTATGATGGTGTGTTGCTCTGTTGCTCTGATGGTGTGTTGGTCTGTTGCTCTGTTACTCTGTTGGTCTGTTGGTGTGTTGGTGTGATGGTCTGTTGGTCTGATGGTGTGATGGTGTGTTGGTCTGATGGTGTGATGGTCTGTTGTTCTGATGGTGTGATGGTCTGTTACTCTGTTGCTCTGATGGTGTGATGGTCTGATGGTGTGTTGGTCTGATAGTGTGTTGGTGTGATGGTCTGTTGCTCTGATGGTGTGATGGTCTGATGGTGTGTTGGTCTGATAGTGTGTTGGTGTGATGGTATGTTGGTCTGATGGTGTGTTGGTGTGATGGTCTGTTGGTCTGATGGTGTGATGGTCTGATGGTGTGTTGGTGTGATAGTGTGTTGGTGTGATGGTCTGTTGGTCTGATGGTGTGATGGTGTGTTGGTCTGCTGCTCTGATGGTGTGTTGGTCTGTTGGTGTGATGGTATGTTGGTCTGTTGGTGTGTTGGTGTGATGGTATGTTGGTCTGATGGTGTGATGGTGTGATGGCTGTTGGTGTGATGGTCTGGTGGTCTGACGGTCTGATGGTGTGATGGTGTGTTGGTCTGATGGTGTGATGGTCTGTTGGTCTGTTGGTCTGATGGTGTGATGGTGTGATGGTCTGTTGCTCTGTTGGTGTGATGGTGTGTTGGAGTGATGGTGTGTTGGTCTGATGGTGTGATGGTCTGTTGCTCTGTTGCTCTGATGGTGTGATGGTCTGATGGTGTGATGGTCTGATAGTGTGTTGGTGTGATGGTCTGATGGTGTGATGGTCTGTTGCTCTGATGGTGTGTTGGTCTGTTGTTCTGTTGGTCTGTTGGTGTGTTGGTGTGTTGGTGTGATGGTCTGTTGCTCTGTTGGTCTGATGGTGTGTTGGTGTGATGGTCTGTTCCTCTGTTGGTCTGATGGTGTGTTGCTCTGTTGGTGTGTTGGTGTGATGGTCTGATGGTGTGTTGGTGTGATGCTCTGTTGCTCTGTTGCTGTGATGGTGTGTTGGTCTGATGGTCTGTTGGTATGATGGTGTGATGGTGTGATGGTCAAATGGTGTGATGGTGTGATGGTCAAATGGTGTGACGGTGTGTTGGTCTGATGGTGTAATGGTCTGTTGGTGTGATGGTCTGATGGTGTGATGGTGTGATGGTCAAATGTTGTGTTGGTCTGATGGTCAAATGGTGTGATGGTGTTTCGGTCTGATGGTGTGATGGTCTGTTGGTCTGATGGAGTGATGGTGTGTTGGTCTGATGGTCTGATGGTCTGTTGTTCTGATGGTGTGTTGCTCTGTTGTTCTGATGGTGTGTTGGTCTGATGGTGTGTTGGTGTGATGGTCTGATGGTCTGTTGGTGTGATGGGTCTGATGGTCTGATGATCTTATGGTGTGATGGTCTGATGGTGTGTTGGTGTGATGGTCTGTTGGTCTGTTGCTCTGTTGGTCTGATGGTGTGTTGCTCTGTTGGTCTGTTGGTTTGTTGGTGTGATGCTCTGTTGGTCTGATGGTGTGATGGTCTGATGGTGTGTTGGTCTGATGGTGTGATGGTCTATTGGTGTGTTGGTCTGATGGTGTGTTGGTGTGATGGTGTGATGGTCTATTGGTCTGTTGGTCTGATGGTGTGATTGTGTATTGGTCTGATGGTCTGTTGGTGTGTTGGTGTGATGGTCTGTTGGTGTGTTGGTCTGTTGATGTGATGGTGTGATGGTGTGTTGGTGTGATGATGTGATGGTGTGTTGGTCTGTTGATGTGATGGTATGATGGTGTGTTGGTCTGTTGATGTGATGGTGTGATGGTGCATAGATGGTGTGATGGTGCATAGGTCCAGGTACAGGGTGAAGGGAGGCTGTCAGCTCATTCACTGGCCTATTGATTTCTCTGCTCCACTCGCTTTAAAGAACGACCAGCCACAGCATGTTTATCTGTCACACACACACACACACACACACACACACACACACACACACACACACACACACACACACACACACACACACACACACACACACACACACACACACACACACACACACACACACACAGAAGAAAGCAATGACTTTGTTAATAGGCCACAAATACAGTATAATATCAGAGATTCTAATTTAGCCAATGATTATGTCATACTGTGGTGGTGTGTTTTGTTCTACTCCTGTTACATGATGATTATTGTGAGGATGTCAGACAGTCAGAGATGTCTGCAGTGTGGAAGACAGAATGAGCCTGCGGGATAATCATAGCCTGGGAATGGATTTTTATCCTTGTGAATGCTGGGTAAACTCACACACACACACACACACACACACACACACACACACACACACACACACACACGATTGTGCTGTGTCTCCATCTTCAACCGTTCCTTCCGATATATCATGATTATGTCATATCATAATTAATATCAGCAGTTTAATAAGTGCTGAGAGAAACGAGGTATTTAACCTCAGACATAATGAGGTAAGATGAAAATGGATTGCCCTCTATATCCACTGCAGATCCAGCCTGGGATCCTTTTCCAACTGGTAACCATGACAACAGAGACCAGCAGGAAGGTGATGGCTGGTTGAAGTTTGGTTCTGGGGATAGTTGTCCTTTAGAAGAAACATGAAAATTGTGTCCCAGTGTGTTTGGTTGCCTGTCCTTAGTGTCCTGGTCCCAGTGTGGTTGGTTGTCTGTCCTTAGTGTCCTGGTCCCAGTGTGGTTGGTTGCCTGTCCTTAGTGTCCTGATCCCAGTGTGGTTGGTTGCCTGTCCTTAGTGTCCTGGTCCCAGTGTGGTTGGTTGCCTGTCCTTAGTGTCCTGGTCCCAGTGTGGTTGGTTGCCTGTCCTTAGTGTCCTGGTCCCAGTGTGGTTGGTTGCCTGTCCTTTAGTGTCCTGATCCCAGTGTGGTTGGTTGCCTGTCCTTTAGTGTCCTGGTCCCAGTGTGGTTGGTTGCCTGTCCTTAGTGTCCTGGTCCCAGTGTGGTTGGTTGCCTGTCCTTAGTGTCCTGATCCCAGTGTGGTTGGTTGTCTGTCCTTTAGTGTCCTGGTCCCAGTGTGGTTGGTTGCCTGTCCTTTAGTGTCCTGGTCCCAGTGTGGTTGGTTGCCTGTCCTTAGTGTCCTGATCCCAGTGTGGTTGGTTGTCTGTCCTTTAGTGTCCTGGTCCCAGTGTGGTTGGTTGCCTGTCCTTTAGTGTCCTGGTCCCAGTGTGGTTGGTTGCCTGTCCTTAGTGTCCTGGTCCCAGTGTGGTTGGTTGCCTGTCCTTAGTGTCCTGGTCCCAGATTCCCCAAACTGCCATTGTTTCCTATTGTTTAACTAGACTTCAGAAGAAAGAACCTCAAAAAGGTTCTTGGACATTTTCTGGCGCTATTTCTTATGTTTCTCCTTCAGCAAAACGTTACGAAGAAATTAGATTCTTGAAAATATAGTTATTGGAAATGTTGTTAATTCCAAGATAGCCAAACCCTTGTCTCAAACTCAGGGCAGTTAGAGAAAAAGCTCATGAAAGCAATTTAACATGTTTAATTCACTCACAAACTTCTGAAAGTGAAAGTTTCAGTATTGGTTATTTTAAATCCAAGAAC
>NC_088424.1:38563082-38628082 GCF_034236695.1 Oncorhynchus nerka
AGGTCATGCTGGGGTGAAGTGATCACTTGAGACAGAAGACAGTGTTGCCTATGAAATTGTAATGCAGAGACGAAGAGAAGAAACCACTTTAGACTATTGGGATGCACCCCTAGAACTATTATGGAAGAAACTGACCACTCAGTTACTCATCAATTTCATCTATTTCTGTGTACTAGTAACTGAGGCACAATATAATGTTTACAGTTGAATCTAACCCCAAAATGTGATGTCACCTCTTTACATTTTGTAGCCTAGAACCTGGGAAATTCAAAGCTCTGTTTGGCAAAAGACATGCAGACCTAAGGGCTTATGGTACAAAGCCCCCATCAGAAGGTATTGACAGGGGCAATAGTCTGGATTGGATTTGTCTGAAACCAATGCTTGACTTGGACTGAAATAGGTGCCAGTACTCATTTTGGGTGCCAGTACTGTTTATATTTAGGTGCAGGAGCTCCACAATACATTGAGCTAATATTCTATAAGAGGAACAGGAGCTCAAGCAGTAGAACATTTGAGGTGCCGGTACCTTATCAACACTCAGAACATAGAATATAGTTTAGTTTGAATTGACTTTGAGAGCACAGTTTGGTGCCTTTCATCCTTGGAGTATAAATGTTCTGAGTTGAACCGTTTATACAGTAGACAGTGTGTTTGGAACAGTTATTCAAAATTGAGAAAAGAAGACGTGAGTCAGACTTGGGTCAGGATTCTCTGTTTTCTGAAATCCTTCTTCGTCATTAAACCGTCACCGTTGACATTTGATAAATGTTTATTTTTTCAAGAGAGCTCAACCTTCAGGAGAATACAGGAGTTGTTATTGTGATTTGTGAATGTGAAAAAATATCTCTGTTGTGTTTTTGTGCGGTGTGAACAGATTTAAGGGGTCATAGTAAACCCTCGTGGAGTGTAACAAGGACAAGATAGCGAGAAAGAGAGAGAGCAAGCGAGGGAAGCAGAGAGTGTGAGAGAGAGAGTGCTTGGCACAGGAATAATGAAATAAGTGGTTTGGTTCTGAAGTACTCTCATAGTGCTCTGATTCATGCAGCAAGAAGGAGAGGGACAAAGACAGACAAACAGAAAACACCCACACTAATCTCTAGTTGCCATGGTGAGAATGAAATGATCATCCTCCCTTACAAAAAAAAATCAATTTAGCAGATGCTTTTGTTTTATTCAGAGCAACTTACAATTTGTGCAGTCACTTTAAGATAGCTAGGTGGGACAACCACAGTCATAGTAATTAAACATGTTTAATCAATAAAACAGCTGTCAGCAAAGTCAGTGGTAGTGACACAATGACAAGTGGTAGTGATATAAAGACAAGTAGTAGTGACACAATGACAAGTGGTAGTGATATAAAGACAAGTAGTAGTGACACAAAGACAAGTGGTAGTGACATAAAGACAAGTGGTAGTGATATAAAGACAAGTAGTAGTGACATAAAGACAAGTGGTAGTGACATAAAGACAAGTGGTAGTGATATAAAGACAGGTGGTAGTGATATAAAGACAAGTGGTAGTGACATAAAGACAAGTGGTAGTGACATAAAGACAAGTGGTAGTGATATAAAGACAGGTGGTAGTGACATAAAGACAAGTAGTAGTGACATAAAGACAAGTAGTAGTGATATAAAGACAAGTGGTAGTGACATAAAGACAAGTGGTAGTGACATAAAGACAAGTGGTAGTGACATAAAGACAAGTGGTAGTGATATAAAGACAAGTGGTAGTGACATAAAGACAAGTAGTAGTGATATAAAGACAAGTAGTAGTGACAAAGACAAGTGGCAGTGACATAAAGACAAGTGGTAGTGACATAAAAACAAGTAGTAGTGACAAAGACAAGTGGCAGTGACATAAAGACAAGTGGTAGTGACATAAAGACAAGTGGCAGTGACATAAAGACAAGTGGTAGTGACATAAAGACAAGTGGTAGTGACATAAAGACAAGTGGTAGTGATATAAAGACAAGTAGTAGTGACAAAGACAAGTGGCAGTGACATAAAGACAAGTGGTAGTGACATAAAGACAAGTGGTAGTGACATAAAGACAAGTGGTAGTGATATAAAGACAAGTAGTAGTGATATAAAGACAAGTGGTAGTGACATGAAGACAAGTGGTAGTGACATAAAGACAAGTGGTAGTGATATAAAGACAAGTGGTAGTGATATAAAGACAAGTGGTAGTGACATAAAGACAAGTGGTAGTGACATAAAGACAAGTGGTAGTGACATAAAGAAGGTGGTAGTGATATAAAGACAAGTGGTGGTGATATAAAGACAAGTGGTAGTGACATAAAGACAAGTAGTAGTGACATAAAGACAAGTGGTAGTGATATAAAGACAAGTGGTGGTGACATAAAGACAAGTAGTAGTGACATAAAGACAAGTAGTAGTGATATAAAGACAAGTGGTAGTGACATAAAGACAAGTGGTAGTGACATAAAGACAAGTGGTAGTGACATAAAGACAAGTGGTGGTGACATAAAGACAAGTAGTAGTGACATAAAGACAAGTGGTGGTGACATAAAGACAAGTGGTAGTGACATAAAGACAAGTGGTAGTGACATAAAGACAAGTAGTAGTGATATAAAGACAAGTAGTAGTGACAAAGACAAGTGGCAGTGACATAAAGACAAGTGGTAGTGACATAAAAACAAGTAGTAGTGACAAAGACAAGTGGCAGTGACATAAAGACAAGTGGTAGTGACATAAAGACAAGTGGCAGTGACATAAAGACAAGTGGTAGTGACATAAAGACAAGTGGTAGTGATATAAAGACAAGTAGTAGTGACAAAGACAAGTGGCAGTGACATAAAGACAAGTGGTAGTGACATAAAGACAAGTGGTAGTGACATAAAGACAAGTGGTAGTGACATAAAGACAAGTGGTAGTGACATAAAGACAAGTGGTAGTGATATAAAGACAAGTGGTGGTGACATAAAGACAAGTAGTAGTGACATAAAGACAAGTAGTAGTGATATAAAGACAAGTGGTAGTGACATAAAGACAAGTGGTAGTGACATAAAGACAAGTGGTAGTGACATAAAGACAGGTGGTAGTGATATAAAGACAAGTGGTGGTGATATAAAGACAAGTGGTAGTGACATAAAGACAAGTAGTAGTGATATAAAGACAAGTGGTAGTGACATAAAGACAAGTGGTAGTGACATAAAGACAAGTGGTAGTGACATAAAGACAAGTGGTGGTGACATAAAGACAAGTAGTAGTGACAAAGACAAGTGGCAGTGACATAAAGACAAGTGGTAGTGACATAAAAACAAGTAGTAGTGACAAAGACAAGTGGCAGTGACATAAAGACAAGTGGTAGTGACATAAAGACAAGTGGCAGTGACATAAAGACAAGTGGTAGTGACATAAAGACAAGTGGTAGTGACATAAAGACAAGTGGTAGTGATATAAAGACAAGTAGTAGTGACAAAGACAAGTGGCAGTGACATAAAGACAAGTGGTAGTGACATAAAGACAAGTGGTAGTGACATAAAGACAAGTGGTAGTGATATAAAGACAAGTAGTAGTGATATAAAGACAAGTGGTAGTGACATAAAGACAAGTGGTAGTGACATAAAGACAAGTGGTAGTGATATAAAGACAAGTGGTAGTGATATAAAGACAAGTGGTAGTGACATAAAGACAAGTGGTAGTGACATAAAGACAAGTGGTAGTGACATAAAGACAGGTGGTAGTGATATAAAGACAAGTGGTGGTGATATAAAGACAAGTGGTAGTGACATAAAGACAAGTAGTAGTGACATAAAGACAAGTGGTAGTGATATAAAGACAAGTGGTGGTGACATAAAGACAAGTAGTAGTGACATAAAGACAAGTAGTAGTGATATAAAGACAAGTGGTAGTGACATAAAGACAAGTGGTAGTGACATAAAGACAAGTGGTAGTGACATAAAGACAAGTGGTGGTGACATAAAGACAAGTAGTAGTGACATAAAGACAAGTGGTGGTGACATAAAGACAAGTGGTAGTGACATAAAGACAAGTGGTAGTGACATAAAGACAAGTAGTAGTGATATAAAGACAAGTAGTAGTGACAAAGACAAGTGGCAGTGACATAAAGACAAGTGGTAGTGACATAAAAACAAGTAGTAGTGACAAAGACAAGTGGCAGTGACATAAAGACAAGTGGTAGTGACATAAAGACAAGTGGCAGTGACATAAAGACAAGTGGTAGTGACATAAAGACAAGTGGTAGTGATATAAAGACAAGTAGTAGTGACAAAGACAAGTGGCAGTGACATAAAGACAAGTGGTAGTGACATAAAGACAAGTGGTAGTGACATAAAGACAAGTGGTAGTGACATAAAGACAAGTGGTAGTGACATAAAGACAAGTGGTAGTGATATAAAGACAAGTGGTGGTGACATAAAGACAAGTAGTAGTGACATAAAGACAAGTAGTAGTGATATAAAGACAAGTGGTAGTGACATAAAGACAAGTGGTAGTGACATAAAGACAAGTGGTAGTGACATAAAGACAGGTGGTAGTGATATAAAGACAAGTGGTGGTGATATAAAGACAAGTGGTAGTGACATAAAGACAAGTAGTAGTGATATAAAGACAAGTGGTAGTGACATAAAGACAAGTGGTAGTGACATAAAGACAAGTGGTAGTGACATAAAGACAAGTGGTGGTGACATAAAGACAAGTAGTAGTGACATAAAGACAAGTGGTGGTGACATAAAGACAAGTGGTAGTGATATTAAGACAAGTAGTAGTGACAAAGACAAGTGGCAGTGACATAAAGACAAGTGGTAGTGACATAAAGACAAGTGGTAGTGATATAAAGACAAGTAGTAGTGATATAAAGACAAGTGGTAGTGACATAAAGACAAGTGGTAGTGACATAAAGACAAGTGGTAGTGATATAAAGACAAGTGGTAGTGATATAAAGACAAGTGGTAGTGACATAAAGACAAGTGGTAGTGACATAAAGACAAGTGGTAGTGACATAAAGACAGGTGGTAGTGATATAAAGACAAGTGGTGGTGATATAAAGACAAGTGGTAGTGACATAAAGACAAGTAGTAGTGACATAAAGACAAGTGGTAGTGATATAAAGACAAGTGGTGGTGACATAAAGACAAGTAGTAGTGACATAAAGACAAGTAGTAGTGATATAAAGACAAGTGGTAGTGACATAAAGACAAGTGGTAGTGACATAAAGACAAGTGGTAGTGACATAAAGACAAGTGGTGGTGACATAAAGACAAGTAGTAGTGACATAAAGACAAGTGGTGGTGACATAAAGACAAGTGGTAGTGACATAAAGACAAGTGGTAGTGACATAAAGACAAGTAGTAGTGATATAAAGACAAGTAGTAGTGACAAAGACAAGTGGCAGTGACATAAAGACAAGTGGTAGTGACATAAAAACAAGTAGTAGTGACAAAGACAAGTGGCAGTGACATAAAGACAAGTGGTAGTGACATAAAGACAAGTGGCAGTGACATAAAGACAAGTGGTAGTGACATAAAGACAAGTGGTAGTGATATAAAGACAAGTAGTAGTGACAAAGACAAGTGGCAGTGACATAAAGACAAGTGGTAGTGACATAAAGACAAGTGGTAGTGACATAAAGACAAGTGGTAGTGACATAAAGACAAGTGGTAGTGACATAAAGACAAGTGGTAGTGATATAAAGACAAGTGGTGGTGACATAAAGACAAGTAGTAGTGACATAAAGACAAGTAGTAGTGATATAAAGACAAGTGGTAGTGACATAAAGACAAGTGGTAGTGACATAAAGACAAGTGGTAGTGACATAAAGACAGGTGGTAGTGATATAAAGACAAGTGGTGGTGATATAAAGACAAGTGGTAGTGACATAAAGACAAGTAGTAGTGATATAAAGACTAGTGGTAGTGACATAAAGACAAGTGGTAGTGACATAAAGACAAGTGGTAGTGACATAAAGACAAGTGGTGGTGACATAAAGACAAGTAGTAGTGACATAAAGACAAGTGGTGGTGACATTAGTGGTAGTGATATAAAGACAAGTAGTAGTGTGACATGAAAGACAAGTGGTAGTGACATAAAGACAAGTGGTAGTGATATAAAGACAAGTAGTAGTGATATAAAGACAAGTGGTAGTGACATAAAGACAAGTGGTAGTGACATAAAGACAAGTGGTAGTGATATAAAGACAAGTGGTAGTGATATAAAGACAAGTGGTAGTGACATAAAGACAAGTGGTAGTGACATAAAGACAAGTGGTAGTGACATAAAGACAGGTGGTAGTGATATAAAGACAAGTGGTGGTGATATAAAGACAAGTGGTAGTGACATAAAGACAAGTAGTAGTGACATAAAGACAAGTGGTAGTGATATAAAGACAAGTGGTGGTGACATAAAGACAAGTAGTAGTGACATAAAGACAAGTAGTAGTGATATAAAGACAAGTGGTAGTGACATAAAGACAAGTGGTAGTGACATAAAGACAAGTGGTAGTGACATAAAGACAAGTGGTGGTGACATAAAGACAAGTAGTAGTGACATAAAGACAAGTGGTGGTGACATAAAGACAAGTGGTAGTGACATAAAGACAAGTGGTAGTGACATAAAGACAAGTAGTAGTGATATAAAGACAAGTAGTAGTGACAAAGACAAGTGGCAGTGACATAAAGACAAGTGGTAGTGACATAAAAACAAGTAGTAGTGACAAAGACAAGTGGCAGTGACATAAAGACAAGTGGTAGTGACATAAAGACAAGTGGCAGTGACATAAAGACAAGTGGTAGTGACATAAAGACAAGTGGTAGTGATATAAAGACAAGTAGTAGTGACAAAGACAAGTGGCAGTGACATAAAGACAAGTGGTAGTGACATAAAAACAAGTGGTAGTGACATAAAGACAAGTGGTAGTGACATAAAGACAAGTGGTAGTGACATAAAGACAAGTGGTAGTGATATAAAGACAAGTGGTGGTGACATAAAGACAAGTAGTAGTGACATAAAGACAAGTAGTAGTGATATAAAGACAAGTGGTAGTGACATAAAGACAAGTGGTAGTGACATAAAGACAAGTGGTAGTGACATAAAGACAGGTGGTAGTGATATAAAGACAAGTGGTGGTGATATAAAGACAAGTGGTAGTGACATAAAGACAAGTAGTAGTGATATAAAGACAAGTGGTAGTGACATAAAGACAAGTGGTAGTGACATAAAGACAAGTGGTAGTGACATAAAGACAAGTGGTGGTGACATAAAGACAAGTAGTAGTGACATAAAGACAAGTGGTGGTGACATAAAGACAAGTAGTAGTGACATAAAGACAAGTGGTAGTGACATAAAGACAAGTAGTAGTGACATAAAGACAAGTAGTAGTGATATAAAGACAAGTGGTAGTGACATAAAGACAAGTGGCAGTGACATAAAGACAAGTGGTAGTGACATAAAGACAAGTGGTAGTGACATAAAGACAAGTGGTGGTGATATAAAGACAAGTGTCAAGAGAGGTCTTTGTTAAATTAGTTGGATTTGGATACAGGTATTGTTGTACCCACAGCCCACTGCTTCTGTTGATGGAGATAGAAAACGTAGGAAACATCTTTCCTGTGTGTCACACCAATCAATCCGTTTAGGGAGAACATCAGCGCTGCGGACGTTGTTCACTTTGCTCTGTCCTGACTACTAACTAGTCCAGCTGGAATGTTTTCCACAAATCTCCCACTGACATCAAACGCTTGGGTCACGGAAAAACTTTATCTCAGTTGATCCAGAACTAAAATCTTGAGTACCATTTATGTTACGTAGTCTGAGATTACAGAGAAAGGTCTGAGCCATGCCTACAGAGGATGGGTTCTGTACACAGACTCTCTAACCTGTTTTGTGTGTTCTTCTGACAGACGTGGATGACTGCCAGTCCAACCCGTGTCTCAACGGAGGCACCTGCATCGACAAGATCGACTCATTCATCTGCCTCTGTCTGCCCAGCTACGCAGGAGACACCTGTGAGAAGGGTAAGAGAGTGCGTACACACTGGTCAACACACTACATAGCAGTGGAGGCTGCTGAGGGGAGGACGGCTCATAATAATGGCTGGATCGGAGATAATGGAATGGCATCAAACACAAGGAAACCATGGAAATCATGTGTTTGATGTATTTGATACCATTCTATGTATTCCGCTCCATTACCATGAGCCTGTCCTCCCCAATGAAGGTGCCACCAACCTCCTGTGCTACTTAGTCAATACACACAGCCTAAACAGAGAGAGATATAGATGATCACTTTTATCTGAGATACACAGAAATAAGTGGCATTTGCACCTCCAGATGATAGAGTGGAATGTCTTAACTGAGCTCCCATCCAAGTCAATTCCCCATGCAGTTAGGCCCTTATGAAAATAACGCTCTTGGTGTCCAAGTCTCCTTGGTCAGTGTTGTTTTGTGTAGTATCAGCTGATGTATCAGAGGCCAAAGTCCCAGAGAGCACTATTTCACTGCAGTATCACTCACCGGCTATCAGGCAGTGTATCTGTCTGTACCTGTCACTATGCCGCAGAGAGCTGGCTGATGGATGTACACCGAAACACACACATACAGCCAAACTAGCACAGATACACACACTCTCAAATGAGCGCAAACACACACACCTCGCTGGATTCAGAGTCACTCTGACAGCCCACACCTCCTCATCTGCCCCCCTCTGTGTGTGCAGAAACACTAATAGCAATGAGGGTTAATGAACCCATAACCCTTGGAGTTATTAATGAGACCTCATAATGTAGAGATAGGAACAGCGTGTGCTGAGAATGGAAATGGAGGATCCATGATTGCAGGTTTAATGGTTCATTCAGTCTCAACGTTATTAAAGTGTGGCCTTGCAGGTCCTGAGAGGCACAATACTGAATGACAGGTTGAGAGGGTGTAACAATAATCCTCTCTCCTTCCCTACACCTCTCTCTCCTTCCCTCCACCTCTCTCTCTCCTTCCCTCCACCTCTCTCTCTCTTCTTCTCTCCACTTCTCTCTCTCCTTCCCTCCACCTCTCTCTCTCCTTCCCTCCACATCTCTCTCTCCTTCCCCCCACCTCTCTCTCCTTCCCTCCACCTCTCTCTCTCCTTCCCTCCACCTCTCTCTCTCTTCTTCTCTCCACCCCTCTCTCTCCTTCCCTCTACCTCTCTCTCTCCTTCCCTCCACCTCTCTCTCTCCTTCCCTCCACCTCTCTCTCTCTTCTTCTCTCCACTCCTCTCTCTCCTTCCCTCTACCTCTCTCTCTCCTTCCCTCCACCTCTCTCTCTCCTTCCCTCTACCTCTCGCTCTCTTCTTCTCTCCACTTCTCTCTCTCATTCCCTCCACCTCTCTCTCTCCTTCCCTCCACCTCTCTCTCCTTCCCTTCATCTCTCTCTCTCCTTCCCTCCACCTCTCTCTCTCCTTCCCTCCATCTCTCTCTCTCTTCTTCTCTCCACTCCTCTCTCTCCTTCCCTCTACCTCTCTCTCTCCTTCCCTCCACCTCTCTCTCTCCTTCCCTCCACCTCTCTCTCTCATTCCCTCCACCTCTCTCTCATTCCCTCCACCTCTCTCTCTCCTTCCCTCCACCTCTCTCTCTTCTTCTCTCCACTCCTCTCTCTCCTTCCCTCTACCTCTTCTCTCCTTCCCTCCACCTCTCTCTCTCATTCCCTCCACCTCTCTCTCTCTCCTTCCCTTCACCTCTCTCTTCTCTCCACTTCTCTCTCATTCCCTTCACCTCTCTCTTCTCTCCTTCCCTTCACCTCTCTTTTCTCCACATCTCTCTCGCCTTCCCTTCACCTCTCTTTTCTCCACATCTCTCTCTCCTTCCCTTCACCTCTCTTTTCTCCACATCTCTCTCTCCTTCCCTTCACCTCTCTTTTCTCCACATCTCTCTCGCCTTCCCTTCACCTCTCTTTTCTCCACATCTCTCTCTCCTTCCCTTCACCTCTCTTCTTCTCTCTGTCACTGTTCCTCTTTTCCTCTATCGTCCTACTCTCCTTTCTCTCTTCATCACTTATCTTTTTCACTCAATCTTCTTCTCCGTTCCTTGCCTCCTTCATTTGTCTTTCTTTGCCCCCTCCCGTCTTCCATACTCTAACCTCTCTTTCCTATCCCTGTCTGCTTCTTCTATCCCTCAATGCTCTCCTTTCTCATCTGCTCTCTCTAGATGTTGAGGGTTGTGAGCATGGATGGAGGAAGTTCCATGGCCACTGCTACAGGTACGTGAGAAAAAAGAACTGACAACGAACCTACCCTCTAAACATTCAACTGTATCAGGGGTGTCAAACTAATTTCCCCCCGCGGGCCGCATTCGGTCTTCACCGAGTTCCGGAGGGCCACACTTAAAATGGATCTGGCCCGCGGGCCTTGAGTTTGAGACGTCATCTATCATCTATTTTTAGCCTTGGTAGCTGAGGGATGAAGGAATCCTGCATTGAGCAACAGAAATGTAAAGGTAATTTTCTATTGAGCCGACGTACGCAACATTTCTGATGAATGCAGAACATTGCCTTTACATTTAAATCACTCTGTAATGCTGAATATTGGATTGAATATTGCCCTACTATTGATCTAACAAAAACCTGTTTTCTTCACTTCAGGTACTTCTCTCACAGACACACCTGGGAGGATGCAGAGAAGGACTGCAGAGAGCAGAGCGCCCACCTCAGCAGTATCACCTCGGTCACCGAGCAGGAGTTCATCAATGGGCTGGGCCATGATAACGCCTGGATCGGCCTGAATGATCGCACAGTGGAGGAGGACTTCCAGTGGACTGACGCCAATGACCTGGTGACGTTCTATATTTCTCTCTGTAACAGCTCATGTTATACTGCATTGTATGTGATATATACCTGTACTTGAACCTCAGAGTTGGAACACTTTGTATGTAAAGTGTGTCTTTGTACAACAGAAGATTTAGCAGACACTTTTATCCAAAGCAACAGTCATTGATACATTTTAAGTATGGGTGCTCCCAGGAATTGAACCCACTATATTGGCGTAGCAAGGGCTATGCTCTACCAACTGAGCTACAGAGGAGCAAACATAGGATCCCATGTATAAACAGCTGAGTATTACTTTATAATAGATTTAAAGCCAAGATTAATACAATGTGACATACTGTAAGTGTGTGGTATTGTGTAGGTGTATGAAAACTGGAGGGAGAGCCAGCCTGATAACTTCTTTGCGGGCGGAGAGGACTGTGTGGTGACCATCGCTCATGAGGAGGGCAAGTGGAATGACGTGCCCTGCAACTATAACCTGCCCTACATCTGCAAAAAAGGCACAGGTAGGATCATAGGACTTAATAACTTCTTATGGCTGCAGGGGCAGTATTGAGTAGCTTGGATGAAAGGTGCCCAGAGGTGCCCAGAGTAAACGGCCTGCTCCTCAGTCCCAGTTGCTAATATATGCATATTATTATTAGTATTGGATAGAAAACACTCTGAAGTTTATCAAACTGTTTGAATGATGTCTGTGAGTATAACAGAACTCATATGGCAGGCAAAATCCTGAGAAGAAATCCAAACAGGAAGTGGGAAATCTGAGGTTGGTTGATTTTCAACCCAGCCCCTATTGAATACACAGTGGGATATTGGTTATGTTGCACTTCCTGAGGCTTCCACTAGATGTCAACCGTCTTTGGAAACTTGTTTGAGGATTCTACTATGAAGTGGCACCGAATGAGAAGGGAATGAGTCAGGTCTGCCATGAGCTGACCATGCTCTGACCATGCGCGTTCACATGAGAGGGAGCTCTGTTCCATCGCTCTTCTGAAGACAATGGAAATCTCCGGTTGGAACATTATTGATGTTTTATGTTAAAAACATCCTAAAGATTGATTCCATACATCATTTGACATGTTTCTACGGACAGGAACGGAACAGAACTTTCTGACATTTCGTCTGCAACTAGGGAACCCACTTCATGACTTTGGATTTGTTTACCAAACGTGCTAACAAAACTAGCTCTTTGGACATAAATGATGGACATTATCGAACTAAATCAAACATTTAATGTGGAACTGGGAATCCTGGGAGTGCATTCTGATGAAGATCATCAAAGGTAAGTGAATATTTATAATGCTATTTATGACTTCTGTTGACTACCCAATATGGATGATATCTTTTGGGCTGCTTTGTTGTCTGAAAGCTGTACTCAGATTATGGCATGGTTTGCTTTTTCCGTACGTTTAAAAAAAAAGTCTGACACAGCCGGTTGCATTAAGGAGAAGTGTATCTATATTTCCATGTCTAACAATTGTATTTTCATCGACATTTATAATGAGTACTTCTGTAAAATTATGTGGCTCTGCAATATCACCGGATGTTTTTGGAACTAGTGAACGTAGCGCGCAAATGTATACTGAGATTTTTAAAAATATAAATATGCACTTTATCGAATTTGGCGCTCTGCACTTTCACTGGCTGTTGTCATATCAATCCCGTTAACGGGATTGCAGCCCTAAGAAGTTTTAACAAAGCCATGGTGCAACCAGCTCCATGTCTTCAGAAAGGAGCAGGTAGGATCACTGGACTTAACATAGCCATGGTACAGGTAAAACAATAAGAATGCATTTACAATAGCGTCCTTCAAACTGGGCTGTGGCTAGAAACAGGATGTCATGTTCATTTGGAGGAACAAAGTCATCATGGCAAATAAGGATTTTGGAAATACTGTTTCATATGACTTTCCAATTTACTCTACGAAGCCTTGTATCCTCTGGGGATTGCTCTGTTTTGTCAATAGAATGTCTGGCGAGGAAACACGCACACTTGACATCAGAGTGTAAGAGCATAATGACAGTTTTATCAACTCAAGTAGCCAAAAGAAATATTGCCTTTTGATGAAACATGTCAATCACAGTGTTTAGTTCAACAGGTTATTTATTATTGACTAGTGGGATACACATTGTCAAGACAGACAGACAGACAGACAGACAGACAGACAGACAGACAGACAGACAGACAGACAGACAGACAGACAGACAGACAGACAGACTATTTCAAAAGCACTGATATTCCTCTAGATATACAACCCGATCAATATGCAGGCTGTCAAACCTCAATAGGCACAATGCACTCTCATATTTTCCTCTATGAAGTGTGAAAAGAGAATAAAGCTTCAACATTGCTGACACAACAAACAGAAGTCTGAATCACATTCACAGTTTTTCCCAATTGTTAACACACGTTTGCTAAAACTACATCTCAGGTAGTCAAAACACAAAACAGTTAGCCAGTTTCCCCAATGGGCAGTGTTTTATGGTCCAAGGGTGGCATGGAGCTGTAGGTCCCCATTGTGGCTCATAGCTGCGCATATGGTGACATTTCTTCCACGCTGGCCAGGTACAGTACCTCAGTGATGGCGCGTTGACCAATGATGTTCCTTCCTCTCCTCCTCGTCTTTGCTAAATTGAATCCAGCCTCATCTATGAGTATGAGTTCCTGGAGGATGGGACTTGCATCCAACTCCATGATTCTCTGAAATGACAGTAAATACTGTAATTGCTGTATAGTAAAGTTCACTGGCAACATCAATGAGTCTCTAATGTTTCAAGAGTGTAATACTACTACATTGCTTACTTACACATATTCGTACCGTTTATCCTTCACTCTTTGGGAATTCCTTTCAAATGGGACTCTGTAAATTTGCTTCATCCAGAGATTTGTTTCTTAAGGATGTTTTTTTTAATTTTTTTATTTCACCTTTATTTAACCAGGTAAGCAAGTTGAGAACAAGTTCTCATTTACAATTGCGACCTGGCCAAGATAAAGCAAAGCAGTTCGACACATACAACGACACAGAGTTACACATGGAGTAAAACAAACATACAGTCAATAATACAGTAAAAAAAAAAAAAAAAAAAACAAGTCTATATACAATGTGAGCAAATTAGGTGAGAAGGGATGTAAAGGCAAAAAAGGCCATGGTGGCAAAGTAAATACAATATAGCAAGTAAAACACTGGAATGGTAGTATTGCAATGGAAGAATGTGCAAAGTAGAAATAAAAATAATGGGGTGCAAAGGAGCAAAATAAATAAATAAATTAAATACAGTTGGGAAAGAGGTAGTTGTTTGGGCTAAATTATAGGTGGGCTATGTACAGGTGCAGTAATCTGTAAGATGCTCTGACAGTTGGTGCTTAAAGCTAGTGAGGGAGATAAGTGTTTCCAATTTAAGAGATTTTTGTAGTTCGTTCCAGTCATTGGCAGCAGAGAACTGGAAGGAGAGGCGGCCAAAGAAAGAATTGGTTTTGGGGGTGACTAGAGATATACCTGCTGGAGCGTGTGCTACAGGTGGGAGATGCTATGGTTGAGCTGAGATAATGTGGGACTTTACCTAGCAGGGTCTTGTAGATGACATGGAGCCAGTGGGTTTACCAGTATGAAGCGAGGGCCAGCCAGAGCGTACAGGTCGCAATGGTGGGCAGTATATGGGGCTTTGGTGACAAAACGGATAGCACTGTGATAGACTGCATCCAATTTGTTGAGTAGGGTATTGGAGGCTATTTTGTAAATGACATCGCCAAAGTCGAGGATTGGTAGGATGGTCAATTTTACAAGGGTATGTTTGGCAGCATGAGTGAAGGATGCTTTGTTGCGAAATAGGAAGCCAATTCTAGATTTAACTTTGGATTGGAGATGTTTGATATGGGTCTGGAAGGAGAGTTTACAGTCTAACCAGACACCTAAGTATTGTAGTTGTCCACGTATTCTAAGTCAGAGCCGTCCAGAGTAGTGATGTTGGACAGGCGGGTAGGTGCAGGTAGCGATCGGTTGAAGAGCATGCATTTAGTTTTACTTGTATTTAAGAGCAATTGGAGGCCACGGAAGGAGAGTTGTATGGCATTGAAGCTTGCCTGGAGGGTTGTTAACACAGTGTCCAAAGAAGGGCCGGAAGTATACAGAATGGTGTCGTCTGCGTAGAGGTGGATCAGAGACTCACCAGCAGCAAGAGCGACCTCATTGATGTATACCGGTCAAGAATTGAACCCTGTGGCACCCCATAGAGACTGCCAGAGGTCCGGACAGCAGACCCTCCGATTTGACACACTGAACTCTATCAGAGAAGTAGTTGGTGAACCAGGCGAGGCAATCATTTGAGAAACCAAGGCTGTCGAGTCTGCCGATGAGGATGATGTGGCATATGGTTGGTCACCTCCCTCTGACATACTGTAGGTAACTCTGGGTCTTTCCAGTAGCGGCCCTTATGAGAGCCAGTTTCAGCGCTTGATGATTGTAGCTTCAACCCAGAGTTACCTATGCTGCAGAGGATAAGTTCATTAGAGTTAACTGCATCTCAGATTGCAGCCCCAAAAAATGCTTTAATATGGTCCACCATTGTCGCTCGAATTTCATCAGAGATTACTCTCCTTGTTCTTGGTCTTCCTCCACCTCTACAGTACCTCTACCGCTACCTCTACCACCTCTACATCTACAGTACCTCTACCTCCACCTCTACAGTACCTCCACCTCTACCTCTACAGTACCTCTACCGCTACCTCTACCACCTCTACCTCTACAGTACCTCTACCTCCACCTCTACAGTACCTCCACCTCTACCTCTACAGTACCTCTACCTCCACCTCTACAGTACCTCTACAGTACCTCTAACTCTACCTCTACAGTACCTCTACCTCTACCTCTACAGTACCTCTACCTCCACCTCTACAGTACCTCTGTACCTATAACTCTACCTCCACCTCTACAGTACCTCCACCTCTACCTCTACAGTACCTCTACCTCCACCTCTACAGCACCTCCAACTCTACCTCTACAATACCTATACAGTACCTCTACCTCCACCTGTACAGTTCCTCCTCCTCTACCTTTACAGTACCTCCACCTCTACAGTACCTCCACCTCTACCGCCACAGTACCTCCACCTCAACCTCTACCTCTACCTCTACAGAACCTCTACAGTTCCTCCACCTCCACCTCCATCTCTACCTTTACAGTACCTCCACCTCCACCTCTACGCCTACAGTATCTCTACGTCTACAATACCTCTACAGTAATTCTACATCTACAGTACCTCTACAGTACCTCTACCTCTACAGTACCTCCAGCTCTACCTCTACCTCCACCTCTACCCCTAGAGAACCTCTACCTCTACCTCCACCTCCACAGTTCCTCTACAATACCTCTACCTCCACCTCTACCTCCTCAGGACCTCTTCCTCCACCTCCACAGTTCCTCTACAGTACCTCTACCTCCACCTCTACCTCCTCAGGACCTCTTCCTCCACCTCTTCAGTTCCTCCACCTCTACCTCTACAGTACCTCCACCTCCACCTCTACAGAACCTCCAACTCTACCTCTACAATACTTATACAGTACCTCTACCTCCACCTGTACAGTTCCTCCTCCTCTACCTTTACAGTACCTCCACCTCTACAGTTCCTCCACCTCTACCTCTACAGTACCCCCACCTCCACCTCTACAGTACCTCCACCTCAACCTCTACCTCTACAGCACCTCTACAGTTCCTCCACCTCCATCTCTACCTTTACAGTACCTCCACCTCCACCTCTACGCCTACAGTACCTCTACATCTACAGTACCTCTACAGCAATTCTACATCTACAGTACCTCTACAGTACCTCTACGTCTACAGTACCTCTACCTCTGCAGTATCTCTACCTCTACAGTACCTCCACCTCTACCTCCACCTCTACCTCTACAGAACCTCTACCTCTACCTCCACAGTTCCTCTACAGTACCTCTACCTCCACCTCCTCAGGACCTCTTCCTCCACTTCTTCAGTTCCTCCACCTCTACCTTTACAGTACCTCCACCTCTACTTCTACATCTACAGTACCTCTACCTCTACAGTACCTCCACCTCTACAGTCCCTCGACCTCTACCTCTACAGTACCCCCACCTCCACCTCTACAGTACCTCCACCCCCACCTCTACCTTTACAGTACATCTACCTCTACAGTACCTCAATCTCTACAGTACCTCCACAGTACCTCTACCTCTATAGTAACTCCACCTTCACCTCTACCTACACAGTACCTCTACCTCTACAGTACCTCCGTCTCTACCTTTACAGTACATCTACCTCTATAGTACCTAAATCTCTACAGTACCCCCACAGTACCTCTACCTCTATAGTAACTCCACCTTCACCTCTACCTACACAGTACCTCTACCTCTACAGTACCTCCGTCTCTACCTTTACAGTACATCTACCTCTATAGTACCTCAATCTCTACAGTTCCTCCACAGTACCTCTACCTCTATAGTAACTCCACCTCCACCCCTACCTAGTACCTCTACCTCTATAGTACCTCCACCTCCACATCTACCTCCACAGTACCTCTACCTCTACAGTACCTCCACCTCTACCTTTACAGTACATCTACCTCTATAGTACCTCCACCTCTACCTCCATAGTACCTCTACCTCTATAGTACCTCCACCTCTACCTCCACAGTACCTCTAGCTTTACAGTACCTCCACCTCTACCTTTACAGTACCTCCACTTTTATCTCTACAGTACCTCTACCTCTACACTACCTCCACTTCTACCTCTACAGTACCTCTACCTCTATCTCTACAGTACCTCCACCTCCACCTCTACCTCTAGAGTACCTCCACCTCCACCTCTTCCTTTACAGTACCTCCACTTCTACCTCTACAGTACCTCTACCTCTATCTCTACAGTATCTCTACCTCCACCTCTAAGGTTCTTCCACCTCCACCTCTACCTCTACAGTAACTCTACCTCTACAATACATCCACCTCCACAATACATCCACCTCCACCTCTACCCCTACCTCAACAGTACCTCCACCTCTACCTCTACAGTACCTCTACCTCTACAGTACATCCACCTCCACCTCTACCCCTACCTCTACAGTATCTCTACCTCCACCTCTACAGTTCCTCCACCTCTACCTCTACAGTACCTCCAACTCCACCTCTACCTTGACAGTACCTCCACCTCTACAGTACCTCTACCTCCACCTCTACAGTTCCTCCACCTCCACCTCTACCTTTACAGTACCTCCACTTCTACCTCTGCAGTACCTCTACAGGTCCTCCACCTCTACCTCTACCTCTACATCACCTCCACCTCCACGGTTCCTCTACAGCACATATGTCAGAGTCAAGGCCCGCGGGCCACATCCGGCCCGCAAGAAGGTTTTTACGGCCCCTGGGATGATCTTGATTTATTATTAGAACCGGCCCGCAGCAAGCCGGCAGCCCGCAGATCTTTACACGCACCAATACTACATTTCCACAATGCAAGGTGACGCACCGAGCAGTAGGCTGCTTCATTTCAATATTTATTGGCACAGCAGTCGTCAGCATCACAGTAAAATTAACTTTCACATACCCATCAAAAATGGCAAACGGAAGGTGGATACTGAGAACCGGGGTTTCAAACAAGGTGGGAGTCGGAGTATATGTTCACGAAGGTAGCTGGAAACCTGTGTGTCTTCTGTGTGGAGAAAGTGTGGCGGTACTGAAAGAGTATAATCTGAGACGACATTATGAAACGAAACACGCGGACAAAAACAAGAATATGGACATGGAACAAAGGCTACAAAAGGCAGAGGAATTAAAACGAGGCCTCAAATCTCGACAGGCTCTGTTCAAAAAAGCCAAATCACAAGGCCAGGCTGCTGTCAAGGCCAGTTTTATTTTGGCAGAAGAGATCGCTAAATCAGCCCGGCCATTTACGGAGGGGGATTTCATCAAAACTGCATGATTAAAGTTTGTGACGAAGTTTGCCCAGAAAAAGGCAACTCTTTTAAATGTGAGTCTGAGCAGAAACACCATTGCCGAGAGAGTAGACCAGTTGTCCATCAATCTAAAAGAGCAGCTTGTGAAAAAGGGAAAAGATTTTATTGCATATTCCTTGGCTGTGGATGAGAGCACCGACATTTCTGACATTGCCCAGTTGTCAATTTTCATCCGCGGAGTGGACTCCAACCTAAGCGTGACAGAGGAGTTTTTGGCTTTACGTCCTATGCATGGCACAACTACGGGCATGATTGTATGAAGAGGTGTCAAGATGTGTAAATGAGATGGAGCTGCCTTGGAAAAACTCGTGGGTTTGACAACCGACGGAGCACCTGCGATGTGTGGACACAGGAGCGGACTGGTGGCGAAGATACGGGAAAAGATGCAAGAGGAAAACGCGACAGGTGAGCTGACAGCTTATCATTGTATCATACACCAGGAAGCGTTGTGCGGTAAAGCCTTGAAAATGGAGCATGTAATGAGCATCATCACGCGCACAGTTAACTTTATCAGAGCCAAAGGTTTGAATCACCGCCAGTTCAAGGCATTTCTGACGGAGTTAGAAACGGAGCATGGTGATTTGCCTTATCACACAGAGGTGCGATGGCTAAGCCAGGGAAAGGTGCTTCAAAGATGTTTCGAGCTTCGTGAGGAGATTTGTCTGTTCTTGGACAGCAAAGGGAAAGACACAACACAACTCCGAGACGAAATGTTTCTGTGTGAAATGGCTTTTCTGTGTGACATTACGAGTCATCTGAATGCAATAAACTTGCAGCTGCAGGGTCGGGATCGTGTCATCTCTGATATGTACAGTACAGTGAAGGCATTTAAAACCAAACTGACTCTGTGGGAGACGCAGATGCGTAAAGAAAATTTGAGCCACTTTCCCAGCTGCCAGACCATGAAAGAGAAGCTCTCTACCAGTGCGTTCCCGAGCACACAGTTGGCTGATAAAATAGGTATGCTTGCCGCTGACTTTCGACGCCGATTTGCTGACTTTGAAGCACAAAAGCAGGTTGAACTGCTCGGTAACCCATTTGCTGTTGACGTGGAAAGCTCACCACCAAACCTCCAAATGGAGTTGATTGACCTCCAATGCAATGATGCACTGAGGGCAAAATATGCGGCAGTGGGTGCTGCGGAGTTCGCCCGTTCCTCCCCGGCACAATGCCCCAGCTGCGCATCCAGGCTGCTCAAACGTTGTCTATGTTTGGCAGCACATACCTGTGTGAACAACTGTTTTCTTTGATGAACCTGAACAAAACATCACACAGAAGTCGACTTACTGCTGAACACCTCCACTCAATTCTGAGGATTTCTTCAGCTCAGAGCCTTACCCCGAACATTGATGAACTTGTGGAAAAGATGGGACACCACCAAGTATCACCCTCAACCTCAAACAAGTGAACATTACTGTGCAATCACATATTTAGAGTTTTTACTCAGTTCAAGTTTAAAAGTTAAAATTTAATATTTGTTTTCACTGCATGTTACTTCTCCTTAAACAAAGTGTTGTTTTTGATTAATAGATTTTTGCACTTTATTTTTTTGTATTTCAATCCAATTATATTTTAAAAATATTTCAGTTGAGTGGATGATAGAAAATTGCTATTATTGTTTTTTCTTTGAAGTAAATTTAGCCCACTTTTGCTAAAATAGAAAATATAGTCTACTGATGGTGCCTTGAATACCGGTTTCTTTCATTTAATGTTCATGTTATGGGGATATTTATATAAAGGAAATTTGTCTTTTGTGTCTGTTGAAAATTAAAGATTACTGACAGAGCCATAAGAAAATATTGCTTTATTTATCTGATCATATTGTAATATATTTGTTAGGTTTTCAGTAGGTTCAATTAGGTTCACTAGACTATATGCGTCATTTAAACATTTTTCAATGAACATTCGAACAGTCCGGCCCTCGTCTTGTAGCTGATTTTTTTATTTGGCCCTCCGTCCATTTGACTTTGACACCCCTGCTCTACAGTACCTCTACCTCCACCTCTACCTCTACAGTATCTCTTCCTCCACCTCTACAGTTCCTCCACCTCTACCTCTACAGTATCTCCACCTCCACCTCTACAGTACCTCCACCTCTACTTCTACATCTACAGTAGCTCAACCTCTACAGTACCTCTACCTCCACAGTTCCTCCACCTCTACCTCTACAGTACCTCTACCTCCACCACTACAGTTCCTCTACCTCTACAGAACCTCTAAACCCACTTCCACAGTACCTCTACCTCCACCTCTACCTCTACAGTATCTCTTCCTCCACCTCTACAGTTCCTCCAGCTCCACCTTTACAGTACCTCCACCTCCACCTCTACCTTTACAGTACATCTACCTGTACAGTATCTCTATCTCTACAGTACCTCCACAGTACCTCTACCTCTATAGTACCTCCACCTCCACCTCTACCTTTATAGTACCTCCAAGTCCACCTCTACATTACCTCTACCTCTACAGTACCTCTACCTCTACCTCTACAGTACCTCCAACTTCACCTCTACATTACCTTCACCTCTACCTCTACAGTACCTCCACCTCTACCTCTACAGTACCTCCAACTCCACCTCTACATTACCTCCACCTCCACCTCTACAGTTCCTCCACCTCTACCTCTACAGTACCTCCACCTCTACCTCTACATTACCTCCAACTTCAACTCTACATTACCTCTACCTCTGCAGTACCTCCAATTTCACCTCTACATTACCTCTACCTCTACAGTACCTCCACCTCTACCTCTACAGTACCTCCAACTTCACCTCTACATTACCTCCAACTACATCTACAGTAGCTCAACCTCTACAGTACCTCTACCTCCACAGTTCCTCCACCTCTACCTCTACAGTACCTCTACCTCCACCACTACAGTTCCTCTACCTCTACAGAACCTCTAAACCCACTTCCACAGTACCTCTACCTCTACCTCTACAGTACCTCCAACTTCACCTCTACATTACCTCCACCTCTACCTCTACAGTACCTCCACCTCTACCTCTACCTTTACAGTACCTCCACCGCCACCTCTACCTTTACAGTACCTCCACCGCCACCTCTACCTTTACAGTACCTCCACCTCTACCTAAACAGTACCTCCACCGCTACCTCTACCTTTACAGTTCCTCCACCTCTGCCTCTACAGTACCTCCACCTCTACCTCCTACCTTACAGTACCTCCACCTCTACCTCTACCTCTACAGTACCTCCAACTTCACCTCTACATTACCTCCACCCCTACCTCTACCTCTACAGTTCCTCCACCTCTACCTCTAGTTCCTCCACCTCTACCTCTACAGTACCTCCACCTCTACCTCTACCTTTACAGTACCTCCACCGCCACCTCTACCTTTACAGTACCTCCACCTCTACCTAAACAGTACCTCCACCGCCACCTCTACCTTTACAGTACCTCCACCTCTACCTAAACAGTACCTCCACCGCCACCTCTACCTTTACAGTACATCTACCTCTACAGTACCTCAATCTCTACAGTACCTCCACAGTACCTCTACCTCTATAGTAACTCCACCTTCACCTCTACCTACACAGTACCTCTACCTCTACAGTACCTCCGTCTCTACCTTTACAGTACATCTACAGTACGCCACCTCTACAGTACCGCCACCTCTACCTTTACAGTACCTCCACCTCTACCTCTACAGTACCTCCACCGCCACCTCTACCTTTACAGTACCTCCACCTCTACCTCTACAGTACCTCCACAGTACCTCTACTTCTATAGTACCTCCACCTCTACCTCTACAGTACCTCCACAGTACCTCTACCTCTATAGTACCTCCACCTCCACCTCTACCTTTATAGTACCTCCAACTCCACTCTACATTACCTCTACTCTACAGTACTCTACCTCTACAGTACCTCCAACTTCACCTCTACATTACCTTCACCTCTACCTCTACAGTACCTCCACCTCTACCTCTACAGTACCTCCAACTCCACCTCTACATTACCTCCACCTCTACCTCTACAGTACCTCCACCTCACCTCTACATTACCTCCAACTTCAACTGTACATTACCTCTACTCTCTACAGTACCTCCACCTCACCTCTACAGTACCTCCAATTTCACCTACATTACCTCTACCTCTACAGTACCTCCACCTCTACCTCTACAGTACCTCCAACTTCACCTCTACATTACCTCCAACTCTACCTCTACAGTACCTCCACCTCTACCTCTACCTCTACAGTACCTCCAACTTCACCTCTACATTACCTCCACCTCTACCTCTACCTCTACAGTTCCTCCACCTGTACCTCTACAGTACCTCCACCTCTACCTCTACCTTTACAGTACCTCCACCGCCACCTCTACCTTTACAGTACCTCCACCGCCACCTCTACCTTTACAGTTCCTCCACCTCTACCTCTACAGTACCTCCACCTCTACCTCTACCTTTACAGTACCTCCACCTCTACCTCTACCTCTACAGTACCTCCAACTTCACCTCTACATTACCTCCACCCCTACCTCTACCTCTACAGTTCCTCCACCTCTACCTCTACAGTACCTCCACCTCTACCTCTACAGTACCTCCACAGTACCTCTACCTCTATAGTACCTCCACCTCCACCTCTACCTTTATAGTACCCAACTCCACCTCTACATTACCTCTACCTCTACAGTGCCTCTACCTCTACTCTACAGTACCTCCAACTTCACCTCTACATTACCTTCTCACTCTACCTCTACCTCTGCCTCTCTACAGTACCTCCAACTCCACCTATACATTACCTCCACCTCCACCTCTACACTTCCTCCACCTCTACCTCTACAGTACCTCCACCTCTACCTCTACATTACCTCCAACTTCAACTCTACATTACCTCTACCTCTACAGTACCTCCAATTTCACCTCTACCTCTAGAGTACCTCCACCTCCACCTCTTCCTTTACAGTACCTCCACTTCTACCTCTACAGTACCTCTACCTCTATCTCTACAGTATCTCTACCTCCACCTCTAAGGTGCTTCCACCTCCATCTCTACCTCTACAGTAACTCTACCTCTACAATACATCCACCTCCACAATACATCCACCTCCACCTCTACCCCTACCTCAACAGTACCTCCACCTCTACCTTTACAGTACATTCACTTCTACCTCTGCAGTACCTCTACAGGTCCTCCACCTCTACCTCTACCTCTACCTCTACATTACCTCCACCTCCAACTTCACCTCTACATTACCTTCACCTCTACCTCTACAGTACCTCCACCTCTACCTCTACAGTACCTCCAACTCCACCTCTACATTACCACCACCTCCACCTCTACAGTTCCTCCACCTCTACCTCTACAGTACCTCCACCTCTACCTCTACATTACCTCCAACTTCAACTCTACATTACCTCTACCTCTACAGTACCGCCACCTCTACCTTTACAGTTCCTCCACCTCTACCTCTACAGTACCTCCACCTCTACCTCTACCTTTACAGTACCTCCACCTCTACCTCTACCTCTACAGTACCTCCAACTTCACCTCTACATTACCTCCACCCCTACCTCTACCTCTACAGTTCCTCCACCTCTACCTCTAGTTCCTCCACCTCTACCTCTACAGTACCTCCACCTCTACCTCTACCTTTACAGTACCTCCACCCCCACCTCTACCTTTACAGTACCTCCACCTCTACCTAAACAGTACCTCCACCGCCACCTCTAACTTTACAGTACCTCCACCTCTACCTAAACAGTACCTCCACCGCCACCTCTACCTTTACAGTACATCTACCTCTACAGTACCTCAATCTCTACAGTACCTCCACAGTACCTCTACCTCTATAGTAACTCCACCTTCACCTCTACCTACACAGTACCTCTACCTCTACAGTACCTCCGTCTCTACCTTTACAGTACATCTACAGTACGCCACCTCTACAGTACCGCCACCTCTACCTTTACAGTACCTCCACCTCTACCTCTACAGTACCTCCACCGCCACCTCTACCTTTACAGTACCTCCACAGTACCTCTACTTCTATAGTACCTCCACCTCTACCTCTACAGTACCTCCACAGTACCTCTACCTCTATAGTACCTCCACCTCTACCTTTATAGTACCTCCAACTCCACCTCTACATTACCTCTACCTCTACAGTACCTCTACCTCTACAGTACCTCCAACTTCACCACCTCTACATTACCTTCACTCTACCTCACAGTACCTCCACCTCTACCTCTACAGTACTCCAACTCCACCTCTACATTACCTCCACCCTTTCTACAGTACCTCCACCTCTACCTTACATTACCTCCAACCTCAACTGTACATTCCTCTACCTCTACAGTGCCTCCACCTCTACCTCTACAGCACCTCCAATTCCACCTCTACATTACCTCTACCTCTACAGTACCTCCAACTCCACCTCTACAGTACCTCCAACTTCACCTCTACACACCTCCAACTCTACCTCTACAGTTACCTCCACCTCTACCTCTACCTCTACAGTACCTCACTTCACCTCTACATTACCTCCACCTCTACCTCTACCTCTACAGTTCCTCCACCTGTACCTCTACAGTACCTCCACCTCTACCTCTACCTTTACAGTCCTCCACCGCCACCTCTACCTTTACAGTACCTCCACCGCCCACCTCTACCTTTACAGTTCCTCCACCTCTACTCTCTACAGTACTCCTCTACCTCCACCACTACAGTTCCTCTACCTCACAGAACCTCTAAACCCACTTCCCACAGTGCCTCTACCTCCACCTCTACCTCTACAGTATCTCTTCCTCCACCTCTACAGTTCCTCCAGCTCCACCTTACAGTACCTCCACCTCCACCTCTACCTTTACAGTACATCTACCACAGTATCTCTATCTCTACAGTACCTCCACAGTACCTCTACCTCTATAGTACCTCCACCTCCACCTCTACCTTTATAGTACCTCCAAGTCCACCTCTACATACTGCCTCTGCCTCTACAGTACCTCTACCTCTACCTCTACAGTACCTCCAACTTCACCCTCTACATTACCTTTCACCTCTACCTCTACAGTACCTCCACCTCTACCTCTACAGTACCTCCAACTCCACCTCTACATTACCTCCACCTCCACCTCTACAGTTCCTCCACCTCTACCTCTACAGTACCTCCACCTCTACCTCTACATTACCTCCAACTTCAACTCTACATTACCTCTACCTCTACAGTACCTCCACCTCTACCTCTGCAGTACCTCCAATTTCACCTCTACATTACCTCTACCTCTACAGTACCTCCACCTCTACCTCTACAGTACCTCCAACTTCACCTCTACATTACCTCCAACTACATCTACAGTAGCTCAACCTCTACAGTACCTCTACCTCCACAGTTCCTCCACCTCTACCTCTACAGTACCTCTACCTCCACCACTACAGTTCCTCTACCTCTACAGAACCTCTAAACCCACTTCCACAGTACCTCTACCTCTACCTCTACCTCTACAGTACCTCCAACTTCACCTCTACAGTACTCCACCTCTACCTCTACAGTTCCTCCACCTGTACCTCTACAGTACCTCCACCTCTACCTCTACCTTTACAGTACCTCCACCACCTCTCTACAGTACCTCCACCGCCACCTCTACCTTTACAGTACTCTCCATCCTCCACCTAAACAGTACCTCCACCGCCACCTTTACAGTTCCTCCACCTCTACCTCTACAGTACCTCCACCTCTACCTCTACCTTTACAGTACCTCCACCTCTACCTCTACCTCTACAGTACCTCCAACTTCACCTCTACATTACCTCCACCCTACCTCTACCTCTACAGTTCCTCCACCTCTACCTCCTAGTTCCTCCACCTCTACCTCTACAGTACCTCCACCTACCTCTACCTTACAGTACCTCCACCGCCACCTCTACCTTTACTTCACTCTACCCAAACAGTACCTCCACCGCCACCTCTACCTTTACAGTACCTCCACCTCTACCTAAACAGTACCTCCACGCCACCTCTACCTTTACAGTACATCTACCTCTACAGTACCTCAATCTCTACAGTACCTCCACAGTGCCTCACCTCTATAGTAACTCCACCCTCTACCTACTACAGTACCTCTACTCTACAGTACCTCCGTCTCTACAGTATCTCCAACAGTACCGCCACCTCTACCTTTACAGTACCTCCACCTCTACCTCTACAGTACCTCCACCTCCACCTCCACCTCTACAGTACCTCCACAGTACCTACTACTATAGTACCTCCACCTCACCTCTACAGTACCTCCAGTTCCTCCACCTCTATAGTTCCACCTCCACCTCTACCTTTACAGTACCTCCAACTCCACCTCTACATTACCTCTCCTCTACAGTACCTCCACTCTACAGTACCTCCTCTCTACATTACCTTCACCTCTACCTCTACAGTACCTCCACCTCTACCTCTACAGTACCTCCAACTCCACCTCTACATTACCTCCACCTCTACCTCTACAGTACCTCCACCTCTACCCTACATTACCTCCACTTCAACTGTACATTACCCTCTACCTCTACAGTACCTCCACCTCTACCTCCAGTACCTATTTCACCTCTACATTACCTCTACCTCTACAGTACCTCCACCTCTACCTCTACAGTACCTCCAACTTCACCTCTACATTACCTCCAACCTACCTCTACAGTACCTCCACCTCTACCTCTACCTCTACAGTACCTCCAACTTCACCTCTACATTACCTCCACTTACCTCTGCCTCTACAGTCCACCTGTACCTCTACAGTACTACCTCTACCTCTACCTTTACAGTACCTCCATCCACCCTACCTTTACAGTACCTCCACTCCACCTCTACCCTTTACAGTACCTCCACCTCTACCTCTACCTCTACAGTACCTCCAACTCCACCTCTACATTACCTCCACCCTACCTCTACCTCTACAGTTCCTCCACCTCTACCTCTACAGTACCTCCACCTCCTACCTCTACAGTACCTCCACAGTACCTCTACCTCTATAGTACTCCACCTCCACCCACCTTTATACAACTCCACCTCTACATTACCTCCACCTCTACAGTACCTCCACCTCTACCTCTACAGTACCTCCAACTTCACCTCTACATTACCTTCACCTCTACCTCTACAGTACCTCCACCTCTACCTCTACAGTACCTCCAACTCCACCTCTACATTACCTCCACCTCCACCTCTACACTTCCTCCACCTCTACCTCTACAGTACCTCCACCTCTACCTCTACATTACCTCCAACTTCAACTCTACATTACCTCTACCTCTACAGTACCTCCAATTTCACCTCTACCTCTAGAGTACCTCCACCTCCACCTCTTCCTTTACAGTACCTCCACTTCTACCTCTACAGTACCTCTACCTCTATCTCTACAGTATCTCTACCTCCACCTCTAAGGTGCTTCCACCTCCATCTCTACCTCTACAGTAACTCTACCTCTACAATACATCCACCTCCACAATACATCCACCTCCACCTCTACCCCTACCTCAACAGTACCTCCACCTCTACCTTTACAGTACATCCACTTCTACCTCTGCAGTACCTCTACAGGTCCTCCACCTCTACCTCTACCTCTACCTCTACATTACCTCCACCTCCAACTTCACCTCTACATTACCTTCACCTCACCTCTACAGTACCTCCACCTCTACCTCTATAGTCCTCCACCTCTACATTACCACCACCTCCACCTTACAGTTCCTCCACCTCTACCTCCTACAGTACCTCCACCTCTACATTACCTCCAACTTCAACTCTACATTACCTCTACCACAGTACCTCCACCTCTACCTCTACAGTACCTCCAATTTCACCTCTACATTACCTCTACCTCCCAGTTCCTGTACAGTCCTCTACCTCCACCTCCTCAGGACCTCTTCCTCCACTTCTTCAGTTCCTCCACCTCTACCTTTACAGTACCTCCACCTCTACTTCTACATCTACAGTACCTCCACCTCTACAGTTCCTCCACCTCTACCTCTACAGTACCCCACCTCCACCTCTACAGTACCTACCTCTACAGTTCCTCCACCTCTACCTTTATAGTACATCTACCCTACAGTACCGCACCTCTACAGTACCTCCCAGCTCTACCTCTATAGTAACTCCACCTTCACCTCTACCTACACAGTACTCTACCTCTACAGTACTCTGTCTCTACCTTTACAGTACATCTACCTCTATAGTACCCTCAATCTCTACAGTACCCCACAGTACCTCTACCTCTACAGTACCTCCGTCTCACCTTTACAGTACATCTACCTCTACAGTACCTCCACCTCTACCTCCAGTACCTCCACCTCCACCTCTACCTCTAGAGTACCTCCACCTCCACCTCTTCCTTTACAGTACCTCCACTTCTACCTCTCTACAGTGCCTCTACCTCTATCTCACTCCACCTCCACAGTACCCTCCACCTCCACCTCACCTCTACAGTAACTCCACCTCTACAATACCACCCCACCTGCACAATACAGTCTCCACCTCCACTCTCTACCCTACCTCAACATACCTCCACCTCTGCCTCTACAGTACCTCTCCACAGTTCCTCCACTCTATCTCTACAGTACCTCCACCTCCACCTCTGCCTCTAGTACCTCCACCCTTCCTTTAGAGTACCTCCACTTCTACCTCTACAGTGCCTCTGCCTCTATCTCTACAGTATCTCTACCTCCACCTCTAAGGTGCTTCCACCTCCACCTCCTACCTCTACAGTAGCTCTGCCTCTTACATACATCCACCTCCAACCCTACCTCAACAGTACCTCCACCTCTACCTCTACAGTACCTCTACCTCTACAGTACATCCCTCCACTCTACCCCTACCTCTACAGTATCTCTACCTCCACCTCTACAGTTCCTCCACCTCTACCTCTACAGTACCTCCAACTCCACCTCTACCTTGACAGTACCTCCACCTCTACACCTCTACCTCCACCTCTACAGTTCCTCCACCTCCACCTCTACCTCTACAGTACCTCCACCTCTACCTCTACCTCTACAGTACCTCCAACTTCACCTCTACATTACCTCCTCTCTACCTCCACCTCTACAGTTCCTCCACCTCCCACCTCTACCTCTACAGTACCTCCACCTCCACCTCTACCTCTACAGTACCTCCAACTTCACCTCCACATTACCTCCACCTCCACCTCCACCTCTACAGTTCCTCCACCTCCACCTTACCTCTACAGTACCTCCACCTCCTACCTCTACCTCTACAGTACAACTTCACCTCTACATTACCTCCACCTCTACCTCTACCTCTACAGTTCCTCCACCTGTACCTCTACAGTACCTCCACCTCTGCCTCTACCTTTACAGTACCTCCACCGCCACCTCTACCTCTACAGTACCTCCACCTCTACCTCTACAGTACCTCCACCTCTACATTACCTCCACCTCTACCTCTACAGTACCTCCACCTCTGCCTCTACCTCTACAGTACCCCCACCTCCACCTCTACAGTACCTCCACCCCCACCTCTACCTTTACAGTACATCTACCTCTACAGTACCGCAATCTCTACAGTACCTCCACAGTAGCTCTACCTCTATAGTAACTCCACCTTCACCTCTACCTACACAGTACCTCTACCTCTACAGTACCTCTGTCTCTACCTTTACAGTACATCTACCTCTATAGTACCTCAATCTCTACAGTACCCCCACAGTACCTCTACCTCTACAGTACCTCCGTCTCTACCTTTACAGTACATCTACCTCTATAGTACCTCCACCTCTACCTCCATAGTACCTCCAGTACCTCTGCCTCTAGAGTACCTCCACCTCACCTCTTCCTACAGTACCTCCACTTCACTACAGTACCTCTACCTCTATCTCTACAGTATCTCTACTCCACCTCTAAGGTGCTTCCACCTCCACCTCTACCTCTACAGTAACCTCCACCATCTACAGTACATCCACCTCCACCTCCTACCCTACCTCCACCTCCACTCTACCTCTACTGTACCTCTACCTCTACAGTTCCTCCACCTCTATCTCTACAGTACCTCCACCTCCACCTCTACCTCTAGAGTACCTCCACCTCTTCCTTTAGAGTACCTCCACTTCTACCTCTACAGTACCTCTACCTCTATCTCTACAGTATCTCTACCTCCACCTCTAAGGTGCTTCCACCTCCACCTCTACCTCTACAGTAACTCTACTCCTCTACAATACATCCACCTGCACAATACATCCACCTCCACCTCTACCCCTACCTCAACAGTACCTCCACCTCTACCTCTACAGTACCTCACCTCTACAGTACATCCGCTCCACCTCTACCCCTACCTCTACAGTATCTCTACCTCCACCTCTACAGTTCCTCCACCTCTACCTCTACAGTACCTCCAACTCCACCCTACCTTGACAGTACCTCCACCTCTACAGTACTTGCTCTACCTCCACCTCTACAGTTCCTCCACCTCCACCTCTACCTCTACAGTACCTCCACCTCTACCTCTACCTCTACAGTACCTCCAACCTCCACCTCTACATTACCTCCACCTCTACCTCCACCTCTACAGTTCCTCCACCTCCACCTCTACCTCTACAGTACCTCCACCTCTACCTCTACCTCTACAGTACCTCCAACTTCACCTCTACATTACCTCCACCTCTACCTCTCTACAGTTCCTCCACTCCACCTCTACCTCTACAGTACCTCCACCCTACCTCTACCTCTACAGTACCTCCAACTTCACCTCTACATTACCTCCACCTCTACTCTACCTCTACAGTTCCTCCACCTGTACCTCTACAGTACCTCCACCCACCTCTACCTTTACAGTACCTCCACCGCCACCTCTACCTCTACAGTACCTCCACTCTACTCTCTACAGTACCCACCTCTACAGTACCTCCACCTCTACCTCTACAGTACCTCCACCTCTACCTCTACCTCTACAGTACCTCCACCTCCACCTCTACCTCTACAGTACCTCCACCGCCACCTCTACCTTTACAGTCCACGCCACCTCTACCTTTTACAGTTCCTCCACCTCACCTCTACAGTACTCCACCTCACTCTACCTTTACAGTACCTCCACCTCTACCTCCACCTCTACAGTACCTCCAACTTCACCTCTACATTACCTCCACCCTACTCCTCTACCTCTACAGTTCCTCCACCTCTACTCTACAGTACCTCCACTTTACCTCTACAGTACCTCCACAGTACCTCTACCTCTATAGTACTCCACCTCCACCTCTACCTTTATAGTACCTCAACTCCACCTCTACATTACCTCTACCTCTACAGTACCTCCACCTCTACCTCTACAGTACCTCCAACTTCACCTACATTACCTTCACCTCTACCTCTACAGTACCTCCACCTCTACCTCTACAGTACCTCCAACTCCACCTCTACATTACCTCCAACTTCAACTCTACATTACCTCTACCTCTACAGTACCTCCACCTCTACCTCTACAGTACCTCCAATGTCACCTCTACCTCTAGAGTACCTCCACCTCCACCTCTTCCTTTACAGTATCTCCACTTCTACCTCTACAGTACCTCTACCTCTATCTCTACAGTATCTCTACCTCCACCTCTAAGGTGCTTCCACCTCCACCTCTACCTCTACAGTAACTCTACCTCTACAATACATCCACCTCCACAATACATCCACCTCCACCTCTACCCCTACCTCAACAGTACCTCCACCTCTACCTTTACAGTACATCCACTCTACCTCTACAGTACCTCCAGGTCCTCCACCTCTACCTCTACCTCTTCTACATTACCTCCACCTCCAACTTCACCTCTACATTACCTTCACCTCTACCTCTACAGTACCTCCACCTCTACCTCTACAGTACCTCCACCTCTACCTCCACAGTACCTCCACCTTCCTCCACACCTTTTACCTCCACTTTACCTCTACAGTCTCTACCTCCACAGTACCTCCACTTCACCTACAGTACCTCTACCTCTACAGTTCCTCCACCTCTATCTCTACAGTACCTCCACCTCCACCTCTACCTCTAGAGTACTCCACCTCCACCTCTTCCTTTACAGTACCTCCACTTCTACCTCTACAGTACCTCTACTCTATCTCTACAGTATCTCTAACTCCACCTCTAAGGTGCTTCCACCTCCACCTCTACCTCTACAGTAACTCTACCTCTACAATACATCCACCTCCACAATACATCCACCTCCACCTCTACCCCTACCTCAACAGTACCTCCACCTCTACCTCTACAGTACCTCTACCTCTACAGTACATCCACCTCCACCTCTACCCCTACCTCTACAGTATCTCTACCTCCACCTCTACAGTTCCTCCACCTCTACCTCTGCAGTACCTCCAACTCCACCTCTACCTTGACAGTACCTCCACCTCTCAGTACCTCTACCTCCACCTCTACAGTTCCTCCACCTCCACCTCTACCTCTACAGTACCTCCACCTCTACCTCTACCTCTACAGTTCCTCCACCTGTACCTCTACAGTACCTCCACCTCTACCTCTACCTTTACAGTACCTCCACCACCTCTACCTCTACAGTACCTCCACCTCTACCTCTACAGTACCTCCAACTCCACCTCTACATTACCTCCACCTCACCCTACAGTACCTCCACCTCACCTCTACCTCTACAGTACCTCCACCTCTACCTCTACAGTACCTCCACCGCCACCTCTACCTTTACAGTACCTCCACCGCCACCTCTACCTCTACCTCTACAGTACCTCCACCTCTACCTCTACCTCTACAGTACCTCTACCTCTACCTCTACAGTACCTCCAACTTCACCTCTACATTACCTCCACCCCTACCTCTACCTCTACAGTTCCTCCACCTCTACCTCTACAGTACCTCCACCTCTACCTCTACAGTACCTCCACAGTACCTCTACCTCTATAGTACCTCCACCTCCACCTCTACCTTTATAGTACCTCCAACTCCACCTCTACATTACCTCTACCTCTACAGTACCTCTACCTCTACCTCTACAGTACCTCCAACTTCACCTCTACATTACCTTCACCTCTACCTCTACAGTACCTCCACCTCTACCTCTACAGTACCTCCAACTCCACCTCTACATTACCTCCAACTTCAACTCTACATTACCTCTACCTCTACAGTACCTCCACCTCTACCTCTACAGTACCTCCACCTCTACCTCTAGAGTACCTCCACCTCCACCTCTTCCTTTACAGTATCTCCCACCTCTACAGTACCTCTACCTCTATCTCTACAGTATCTCCTCCACCTCAAGTGCTTCACCTCCACCTCTACCTCTACAGTAACTCTACCTCTACAATACATCCACCTCCACAATACATCCACCTCCACCTCTACCCCTACCTCAACAGTACCTCCACCTCTACCTTTACAGTACATCCACTTCTACCTCTGCAGTACCTCTACAGGTCCTCCACCTCTACCTCTACCTCTACCTCTACATTACCTCCACCTCCAACTTCACCTCTACATTACCTTCACCTCTACCTCTACAGTACCTCCACCTCTACCTCTACAGTACCTCCACCTCTACCTCCACAGTACCTCTACCTTTACAGTACCTCCACCTGTACCTTTACAGTACCTCCACTTTTACCTCTACAGTACCTCTACCTCTACAGTTCCTCCACCTCTATCTCTTCAGTACCGCCACCTCCACCTCTACCTCTAGAGTACCTCCACCTCCACCTCTTCCTTTACAGTACCTCCACTTCTACCTCTACAGTACCTCTACCTCTATCTCTACAGTATCTCTACCTCCACCTCTAAGGTGCTTCCACCTCCACCTCTACCTCTACAGTAACTCTACCTCTACAATACATCCACCTCCACAATACATCCACCTCCACCTCTACCCCTACCTCAACAGTACCTCCACCTCTACCTCTACAGTACCTCTACCTCTACAGTACATCCACCTCCACCTCTACCCCTACCTCTACAGTATCTCTACCTCCACCTCTACAGTTCCTCCACCTCTACCTCTACAGTACCTCCAACTCCACCTCTACCTTGACAGTACCTCCACCTCTACAGTACCTCTACCTCCACCTCTACAGTTCCTCCACCTCCACCTCTACCTTTACAGTACCTCCACTTCTACCTCTGCAGTACCTCTACAGGTCCTCCACCTCTACCTCTACATCACCTCCACCTCCACGGTTCCTCTACAGTACCTCTACCTCCACCTCTACCTCTACAGTATCTCTTCCTCCACCTCTACAGTTCCTCCACCTCTACCTCTACAGTATCTCCACCTCCACCTCTACAGTACCTCCACCTCTACTTCTACATCTACAGTAGCTCAACCTCTACAGTACCTCTACCTCCACAGTTCCTCCACCTCTACCTCTACAGTACCTCTACCTCCACCACTACAGTTCCTCTACCTCTACAGAACCTCTACCCCACTTCCACAGTACCTCTACCTCCACCTCTACCTCTACAGTATCTCTTCCTCCACCTCTACAGTTCCTCCAGCTCCACCTCTACAGTACCTCCACCTCCACCTCTACCTTTACAGTACATCTACCTGTACAGTATCTATATCTCTACAGTACCTCCACAGTACCTCTACTTCTATAGTACCTCCACCTCTACCTCTACAGTACCTCCACAGTACCTCTACCTCTATAGTACCTCCACCTCCACCTCTACCTTTATAGTACCTCCAACTCCACCCCTCTACATTACCTCTACCTCTACAGTTCCTCCACCTCTACCTCTAGTTCCTCCACCTCTACCTCTACCTTTACAGTACCTCCACCGCCACCTCTACCTTTACAGTACCTCCACCTCTACCCAAACAGTACCTCCACCGCCACCTCTACCTTTACAGTACCTCCACCTCTACCTCTACAGTACCTCCAACTTCACCTCTACATTATCTTCACCTCTACCTCTACAGTTCCTCCACCTCTACATCTAGTTCCTCCACCTCTACCTCTACAGTACCTCCACCTCTACCTCTACCTTTACAGTACCTCCACCGCCACCTCTACCTCTACAGTCCCTCCACCTCTACAGTACCTCTACCTCTACAGTACCTCCAACTTCACCTCTACATTATCTTCACCTCTACCTCTACAGTTCCTCCACCTCTACCTCTAGTTCCTCCACCTCTACCTCTACCTTTACAGTACCTCCACCGCCACCTCTACCTTTACAGTACCTCCACCTCTACCTAAACAGTACCTCCACCGCCACCTCTACCTTTACAGTACCTCCACCTCTACCTCTACAGTACCTCCAACTTCACCTCTACATTATCTTCACCTCTACCTCTACAGTTCCTCCACCTCTACAGTTCCTCCACCTCTACCTCTACAGTACCTCTCTACCTCTACCTTTACAGTACCTCGCCACCTCTACCTCTACAGTCCCTCAGTACAGTACTTCTACCTCTACAGTACCTCCACCTCCACCTCTACAGTACCTCCACCTCTACCTCCACCTCTACCTCTAGTTCCTCCACCTCCACCTCTACGCCTACAGTATCTCTCCAACCTCTACAGTAATTCTACATCTACAGTACCTCACCACCTCTACCTCTACAGTACCCACCTCTCCACCTCTACAGTACCTCCACCTCTACCTCTACAGTACCCCACCTCCACCTCTAAACAGTACCTCCACCTCCACCTCTACCTTTACAGTACATCTACCTCTACAGTACCTCAATCTCTACAGTACCTCCACAGTACCTCTACCTCTATAGTAACTCCACCTTCACCTCTACCTACACAGTACCTCTACCTCTACAGTACCTCCGTCTCTACCTTTACAGTACATCTACCTACGCCACCTACAGTACCACCACCTCTACCTTTACAGTACCTCCACCTCTACCTCTACAGTACCTCCACCGCCACCTCTACCTTTACAGTACCTCCACAGTACCTCTACTTCTATAGTACCTCCACCTCTACCTCTACAGTACCTCCACAGTACCTCTACCTCTATAGTCCACCTCCACCTCTACAGTACCTCCTCTCTACTAGTACCTCCACCTCCACCTCTACCTTTATACCTCCAACTCCACCTCTACCTCTACAGTAGTACCTCCAACTTCACCTCTACATTACCTTCACCTCTACCTCTACAGTACCTCCACCTCTACCTCTACAGTACCTCCAACTCCACCTCTACATTACCTCCACCTCTACCTCTACAGTACCTCCACCTCTACCTCTACATTACCTCCAACTTCAACTGTACATTACCTCTACCTCTACAGTACCTCCACCTCTACCTCTACAGTACCTCCAATTTCACCTCTACATTACCTCTACCTCTACAGTACCTCCACCTCTACCTCTACAGTACCTCCAACTTCACCTCTACATTACCTCCAACTCTACCTCTACAGTACCTCCACCTCTACCTCTACCTCTACAGTACCTCCAACTTCACCTCTACATTACCTCCACCTCTACAGTTCCTCCACCTGTACCTCTACAGTTCCTCCACCTCTACCCTCTTTACAGTACCTCCACCTCACCTCTACCTTTACAGTACCTCCGCCACTCGCCACCTCTACCTTTACAGTACCTCCACCGCCACCTCTACCTTTACAGTTCCTCCACCTCTACCTCTACAGTACCTCCACCTCTACCTCTACCTTTACAGTACCTCCACCTCTACCTCTACCTCTACAGTACCTCCAACTTCACCTCTACATTACCTCCACCCCTACCTCTACCTCTACAGTTCCTCCACCTCTACCTCTACAGTTCCTCCACCTCTACCTCTACAGTACCTCCACCTCTACCTCTACCTTATAGTACCTCCACCTCCACCTCTACCTTTATAGTACCTCCAACTCCACCTAAACTACCTCCACCTCCACCTCTACCTTTACAGTACCTCCACCTCTACCTAAACAGTACCTCCACTTCACCTCTACAGTACCTCCACCTCTACCTCTACAGTACCTCCACCTCTACCTCTACAGTACCACCCACCTCTACCTCTACATTACCTCCACCTCCACTCTACATTCCTCCACCTCTACCTCTACAGTTCCTCCACCTCTACCTCTACATTCCTCCAACTTCAACTCCATTACCTCTACCTCTACAGTACCTCCACCTTACCTCTACCTCTACAGTACCTCCAGCCACCTCTCCACCTCCACCTCTTCCTAAACAGTACCTCCCTTCTACCTCTACAGTACCTCCACCTCTATCTCTACAGTATCTCTACCTCCACCTCTACAGTACCTCCACCTCCATCTCACCTCTACAGTACCTCCACTCTACCTCTACAATACATCCACCTCCACCTTACATCCACAGTACCTCCACCCCTACCTCAACAGTACCTCCACCTTTACAGTACTTCACTTCTACCTCTGCAGTACCTCTACAGGTCCTCCTCTACCTCTACCTCTACCTCTACATTACCTCCACCTCCAACTTCACCTCTACAGTACCTCCACCTCTACCTCTACAGTACCTCCACCTCTACCTCTACATTACACTCTACCTACAGTTCCCTCCACCACCTCCACCTCTACAGTTCCTCCACCTCTACCTCTACAGTACCTCCACCTCTACCTCTACAGTACCTCCAACTTCAACTCTACATTACCTCTACCTCTACAGTACCTCCACCTCTACCTCTACAGTACCTCCAACTTCACCTCTACAGTACCTCTACCTCCACAGTACCTCTACAGTACCTCTACCTCCACCTCTACAGGACCTTCCTCCACTTCTTACAGTTCCTCCACCTCTACCTCTACAGTACCTCCAACTCCACCTCTACTTACCTCCAACATCTACAGTACCTCCACCTCTACAGTTCCTCCACCTCTACCTCTACAGTACCTCCACCTCCACCTCTACAGTACCTCCACCTCCACCTCTACCTTTACAGTATCTCCATCTACCTCTACAGTACCATCCACTCTCAGTACCTCTACAGTACCTCTACCTCTCCACTCCACCTCTACACTACAGTAACTCTACCTCTACAGTACCTCCACCTCCTCTACCTACATCCACCTCCACCTCTACCTACCTCATAGTACCTCAATCTCTTTACAGTACCCCCAGTACCTCTACCTCTATAGTAACTCCACCTTCACCTCTACCTACACAGTACCTCTACCTCTACCTCTACAGTACCTCTACAGTACCTCTACCTTTACAGTACATCTACCTCTATAGTACCTCAATCTCTACAGTACCCCACACCTCTACCTCTACAGTACCTCCGTCTCTACCTTTACAGTACCTCCACCTCTATAGTACCTCCACCTCTACCTCCATAGTACCTCTGCCTCTATAGTACCTCCACCTCTACCTCATCAGTACTCTGCCACTACATCCACCTCCAGTCAACAGTACCTCCACCTTTACAGTACCTCCACCTGTACCTCTACAGTACCTCCACTTTTACCTCTACAGTACCTCTACCTCCACCTACCTCCACTTCTACCTCTACCTCTACAGTACCTCTACCTCTACAGTTCCTCCACCTCTATCTCTACAGTACCTCCACCTCCACCCTACCTCCTACCTCTACAGTACCTCCACCTCCACCTCTTCCTACACCTCCACCTCTACCTCTACAGTACCTCTACCTCTATCTCTACAGTATCTCTACCTCCACCTCTACAGTTCCTCCACCTCCACCTCTACCTCTAAGTACCTCTACCTCTACAATCTCTACCTCCACCTCTACAGTACCTCCACCTCCACCTCTACCCTACCTCAACAGTACCTCCACCTCTACCTTTACAGTACCTTCACTTCTACCTCTGCAGTACCTCTACAGGTCCTCCACCTCTACCTCTACCTCTACCTCTACATTACCTCCACCTCCAAGTACCTCTACATTACCTTCACCTCTACCTCTACAGTACCTCCACTCTCACCTCTACAGTTCCTCCAACTCCACCTCTACATTACCACCACCTCCACCTCTACAGTTCCTCCACCTCTACCTCTACAGTACCTCCACCTCTACCTCTACATTACCTCCAACTTCAACTCTACATTACCTCTACCTCTACAGTACCTCCACCTCTACCTCTACAGTACCTCCAATTTCACCTCTACATTACCTCTACCTCCACAGTTCCTCTACAGTACCTCTACCTCCACCTCCTCAGGACCTCTTCCTCCACTTCTTCAGTTCCTCCACCTCTACCTTTACAGTACCTCCACCTCTACTTCTACATCTACAGTACCTCCACCTCTACAGTTCCTCCACCTCTACCTCTACAGTACCCCCACCTCCACCTCTACAGTACCTCCACCCCCACCTCTACCTTTACAGTACATCCACCTCTACAGTACCTCAATCTCTACAGTACCTCCACCTCTACCTCTAGTAACTCCACCTTCACCTCTACCTACACAGTACCTCTACCTCTACAGTACCTCCGTCTCTACCTTTACAGTACATCTACCTCTATAGTACCTCAATCTCTACAGTACCCCCACAGTACCTCTACCTCTATAGTAACTCCACCTTCACCTCTACCTACACAGTACCTCTACCTCTACAGTACCTCCGTCTCTACCTTTACAGTACATCTACCTCTATAGTACCTCAATCTCTACAGTACCCCCACAGTACCTCTACCTCTACAGTACCTCCGTCTCTACCTTTACAGTACATCTACCTCTATAGTACCTCCACCTCTACCTCCATAGTACCTCTGCCTCTATAGTACCTCCACCTCTACCTCCATAGTACCTCTGCCACTATAGTACCTCCACCTCTACCTCAACAGTACCTCTACCTTTACAGTACCTCCACCTGTACCTTTACAGTACCTCCACTTTTACCTCTACAGTACCTCTACCTCCACACTACCTCCACTTCTACCTCTACTGTACCTCTACCTCTACAGTTCCTCCACCTCTATCTCTACAGTACCTCCACCTCCACCTCTACCTCTAGAGTACCTCCACCTCCACCTCTTCCTTTACAGTACCTCCACTTCTACCTCTACAGTACCTCTACCTCTATCTCTACAGTATCTCTACCTCCACCTCTAAGGTGCTTCCACCTCCACCTCTACCTCTACAGTAACTCTACCTCTACAATACATCCACCTGCACAATACATCCACCTCCACCTCTACCCCTACCTCAACAGTACCTCCACCTCTACCTCTACAGTACCTCTACCTCTACAGTACATCCGCCTCCACCTCTACCCCTACCTCTACAGTATCTCTACCTCCACCTCTACAGTTCCTCCACCTCTACCTCTACAGTACCTCCAACTCCACCTCTACCTTGACAGTACCTCCACCTCTACAGTACCTCTACCTCCACCTCTACAGTTCCTCCACCTCCACCTCTACCTCTACAGTACCTCCACCTCTACCTCTACCTCTACAGTACCTCCAACTTCACCTCTACATTACCTCCACCTCTACCTCCACCTCTACAGTTCCTCCACCTCCACCTCTACCTCTACAGTACCTCCACCTCTACCTCTACCTCTACAGTACCTCCAACTTCACCTCTACATTACCTCCACCTCTACCTCTACCTCTACAGTTCCTCCACCTGTACCTCTACAGTACCTCCACCTCTACCTCTACCTTTACAGTACCTCCACCGCCACCTCTACCTCTACAGTACCTCCACCTCTACCTCTACAGTACCTCCAACTCCACCTCTACATTACCTCCACCTCTACCTCTACAGTACCTCCACCTCTACCTCTACCTCTACAGTACCTCCACCTCTACCTCTACAGTACCTCCACCGCCACCTCTACCTTTACAGTACCTCCACCGCCACCTCTACCTTTACAGTTCCTCCACCTCTACCTCTACAGTACCTCCACCTCTACCTCTACCTTTACAGTACCTCCACCTCTACCTCTACCTCTACAGTACCTCCAAATTCACCTCTACATTACCTCCACCCCTACCTCTACCTCTACAGTTCCTCCACCTCTACCTCTACAGTACCTCCACCTCTACCTCTACAGTACCTCCACAGTACCTCTACCTCTATAGTACCTCCACCTCCACCTCTACCTTTATAGTACCTCCAACTCCACCTCTACATTACCTCTACCTCTACAGTACCTCTACCTCTACCTCTACAGTACCTCCAACTTCACCTCTACATTACCTTCACCTCTACCTCTACAGTACCTCCACCTCTACCTCTACAGTACCTCCAACTCCACCTCTACATTACCTCCAACTTCAACTCTACATTACCTCTACCTCTACAGTACCTCCACCTCTACCTCTACAGTACCTCCAATGTCACCTCTACCTCTAGAGTACCTCCACCTCCACCTCTTCCTTTACAGTATCTCCACTTCTACCTCTACAGTACCTCTACCTCTATCTCTACAGTATCTCTACCTCCACCTCTAAGGTGCTTCCACCTCCACCTCTACCTCTACAGTAACTCTACCTCTACAATACATCCACCTCCACAATACATCCACCTCCACCTCTACCCCTACCTCAACAGTACCTCCACCTCTACCTTTACAGTACATCCACTTCTACCTCTGCAGTACCTCTACAGGTCCTCCACCTCTCTTCCTCCACCTCTACCTCTACATTACCTCCACCTCCAACTTCACCTCTACATTACCTTCACCTCTACCTCTACAGTACCTCCACCTCTACCTCTACAGTACCTCCACCTCTACCTCCACAGTACCTTCTACCTTTACAGTACCTCCACCTCCACCTCTACCTCTACATCACCTCCACCTTTTACCTCTACAGTACCTCTACCTCCACCTCTACCTCCAGTATCTCTTCTCCACCTCTACAGTTCCTCCACCTCTACCTCTACAGTTCTCCACCTCCATCTCTACAGTACCTCCACCTCCACCTCTACATCTACAGTAGCTCCACCTCCACCTCTTCCTTTACAGTTCCTCCACTTCTACCTCTACAGTACCTCTACCTCCATCACTACAGTTCTCTACCTCTACAGAACCTCTACCCCACTTCCACAGTACTTCCACCTCCACCTCTACCTCTACAGTATCTCTTCCTCCACACAGTTCCTCCAGCTCCACCTCACAGTACCTCCACCTCCACCTCCACCTCTACCTGTACCTATCTCAACAGTACCTCCACCTCTACCTCTACAGTACCTCTACCTCTACAGTACCTCCACACCTCCACCTCCACCTCCCCTCTACCTCTACAGTATCTCTACCTCCACCTCTACAGTTCCTCCACCTCTACCTCTACAGTACCTCCAACTCCACCTCTACCTTGACAGTTCCTCCACCTACCTACAGTTCCTCCACCTCCACCTCTACAGTACCTCCACCTCCACCTACCTCCACCTACCTAAACAGTACCTCCACCTCCACCTCTACCTTTACTACTCCACCTCCAACTTCACCTCTACATTATTCACCTCTACCTCTACAGTTCCTCTACCTCTACATCTAGTTCCTCCACCTCTACCTCTACAGTACCTCCACCTCTACCTCTACCTTTACAGTACCTCCACCGCCACCTCTACCTCTACAGTCCCTCCACCTCTACCTCTACAGTACCTCCAACTCCACCTCAACATTACCTCCACCTCTACCTCTACATACCTCCACCTCTACCTCTACCTCTACAGTTCCTCCACCTCTACCTCTAGTTCCTCCACCTCCACCTCTACCTTTACAGTACCTCCACCGCCACCTCTACCTTTACATTTCCTCCACCTCTACCTCTACAGTACCTCCACCTCTACCTTACTCTCCACCTTACCTCTACAGTACCTCCACCTCTACATTATCTTCACCTCTACAGTTCCTCCACTCTACTTCACCTCTACAGTACCTCCACCCTACCTCTACCTCTACAGTTCCTCCACCTCTACCTCTACAGTCCCTCCACCTCTACCTCTACAGTACCTCTACCTCTACAGTACCTCCACCTCCACCTCTACAGTACCTCCACCTCTACCTCTACAGTACCTCTACCTCTACAGTACCTCCACCTCCACCTCTACGCCTACAGTATCTCTACGTCTACAATACCTCTACAGTAATTCTACATCTACAGTACCTCTACAGTACCTCTACCTCTACAGTACCTCGAGCTCTACCTCTACCTCCACCTCTACCTCTACAGAACCTCTACCTCTACCTCCACCTCTACAGTACCCCCACCTCCACCTCTACAGTACCTCCACCTCCACCTCTACCTTTACAGTACATCTACCTCTACAGTACCTCAATCTCTACAGTACCTCCACAGTACCTCTACCTCTATAGTAACTCCACCTTCACCTCTACCTACACAGTACCTCTACCTCTACAGTACCTCCGTCTCTACCTTTACAGTACATCTACAGTACGCCACCTCTACAGTACCACCACCTCTACCTTTACAGTACCTCCACCTCTACCTCTACAGTACCTCCACCGCCACCTCTACCTTTACAGTACCTCCACCTCTACCTCTACAGTACCTCCACAGTACCTCTACTTCTATAGTACCTCCACCTCTACCTCTACAGTACCTCCACAGTACCTCTACCTCTATAGTACCTCCACCTCCACCTCTACCTTTATAGTACCTCCAACTCCACCTATACATTACCTCTACCTCTACAGTACCTCTACCTCTACAGTACCTCCAACTTCACCTCTACATTACCTTCACCTCTACCTCTACAGTACCTCCACCTCTACCTCTACAGTACCTCCAACTCCACCTCTACATTACCTCCACCTCTACCTCTACAGTACCTCCACCTCTACCTCTACATTACCTCCAACTTCAACTGTACATTACCTCTACCTCTACAGTACCTCCACCTCTACCTCTACAGTACCTCCAATTTCACCTCTACATTACCTCTACCTCTACAGTACCTCCACCTCTACCTCTACAGTACCTCCAACTTCACCTCTACATTACCTCCAACTCTACCTCTACAGTACCTCCACCTCTACCTCTACCTCTACAGTACCTCCAACTTCACCTCTACATTACCTCCACCTCTACAGTTCCTCCACCTGTACCTCTACAGTACCTCCACCTCTACCTCTACCTTTACAGTACCTCCACCACCACCTCTACCTTTACAGTACCTCCACCGCCACCTCTACCTTTACAGTACCTCCACCTCTACCTAAACAGTACCTCCACCGCCACCTCTACCTTTACAGTTCCTCCACCTCTACCTCTACAGTACCTCCACCTCTACCTCTACCTTTACAGTACCTCCACCTCTACCTCTACCTCTACAGTACCTCCAACTTCACCTCTACATTACCTCCACCCCTACCTCTACCTCTACAGTTCCTCCACCTCTACCTCTACAGTTCCTCCACCTCTACCTCTACAGTACCTCCACCTCTACCTCTACCTTTACAGTACCTCCACCGCCACCTCTACCTTTACAGTACCTCCACCTCTACCTAAACAGTACCTCCACCGCCACCTCTACCTTTACAGTACCTCCACCTCTACCTAAACAGTACCTCCACCGCCACCTCTACAGTACCTCCACCTCTACCTTTACAGTACCTCCACCTCTACCTCTACAGTACCTCCACCTCTACCTCTACCTCTACAGTACCTCCAACTTCACCTCTACATTACCTCCACCCCTACCTCTACCTCTACAGTTCCTCCACCTCTACCTCTACAGTTCCTCCACCTCTACCTCTACAGTACCTCCACCTCTACCTCTACCTTTACAGTACCTCCACCGCCACCTCTACCTTTACAGTACCTCCACCTCTACCTAAACAGTACCTCCACCGCCACCTCTACCTTTACAGTACCTCCACCTCTACCTAAACAGTACCTCCACCGCCACCTCTACAGTACCTCCACCTCTACCTTTACAGTACCTCCACCTCTACCTCTACAGTACCTCCACCGCCACCTCTACCTTTACAGTACCTCCACCTCTACCTAAACAGTACCTCCACAGCCACCTCTACCTTTACAGTACCTCCACCGCCACCTCTACCTTTACAGTTCCTCCACCTCTACCTTTACAGTACCTCCACCTCTACCTCTACCTTTACAGTACCTCTACCTTTACAGTACCTCCACCTCTACCTCTACCTTTACAGTACCTCCACCTCTACCTCTACAGTACCGCCATCTCTACCTCTACCTTTACAGTACCTCCACCTCTACCTCTACAGTACCTCCACCTCTACCTCTACCTTTACAGTACCTCCACCGCCACCTCTACCTCTACAGTCCCTCCACCTCTACCTCTACAGTACCTCTACCTCTACAGTACCTCCACCTCCACCTCTACAGTACCTCCACCTCTACCTCTACCTTTACAGTACCTCCACCGCCACCTCTACCTCTACAGTCCCTCCACCTCTACCTCTACAGTACCTCTACCTCTACAGTACCTCCACCTCCACCTCTACAGTACCTCCACCGCCACCTCTACCTTTACAGTACCTCCACCTCTACCTAAACAGTACCTCCACCGCCACCTCTACCTTTACAGTTCCTCCACCTCTACCTCTACAGTACCTCCACCTCTACCTCTACCTTTACAGTACCTCCACCGCCACCTCTACCTCTACAGTCCCTCCACCTCTACCTCTACAGTACCTCTACCTCTACAGTACCTCCACCTCCACCTCTACAGTACCTCCACCTCTACCTCTACAGTACCTCTACCTCTACAGTATCTCCACCTCCACCTCTACCTCTACAGTACCTCTACAGTACCTCCACCTCTACCTCTACAGTACCTCTACCTCTACCTCTACCACTACAGTACCTCCACCTCTACCACTACAGTACCTCCACCTCTACCTCTACGGTACCTCCACCTCTACCTCTATAGTACCACCACCTTTACCTCAACAGTACCTCTACCTCCAACTCTACCATGACAGTACCTCCACTTCTACCTCTACAGTACCTCTACAGTACCACTACCTCCACCTCCACCTCTACCTCATCAGTACCTGCTTCTCCACCTCTACCTCTATAGTACCTATATCTCTACGGTACCTCCACCTTCACCTTCACCTCTACCTCTACAGTACTTCCACCTCCACCTCTATGCCTACAGTACCTCCACCTCCACCTCTACCTCATCAGTACCTGCTTCTCCACCTCTACCTCTATAGTACCTATACATCTACGGTACCACTACCTTCACCTCTACCTCTACAGTACCTCCACCTCCCCCTCTACCTTTAATGTACCTCTACCTCTACCTCTGCTGTACCTCTACCTCCACCTCTACCTCTACATTACCTCTACGTCTACAGTACCTCTACCTCTACAGTATCTCTACAGTACCTCTACAGTACCTCTCTCTACCTCTACAGTACTTCCACCTCCTCTCTACCTCTACCCCTACAGTACCTTACACCTCTATGTCTACCTCTACAGTACCTCCACCTCCATCTCTACCTCTTCCTCTACAGTACCTCTACCTCTACAGTACCTCCACCTCTACCTTTACAGTACCTCCACCTCTACAGTACCTCTACCTCCACCTCCACCTTTACCTCCACCTGCCAAGTTTGCTTACATTGTTCTCCAAACACAGGAGTACTCACCTGTGGCCTTTTTATCCGTGAGTTACAGATTTGGTGTATGGTTCTACTAAATGAGTTACAGGTTTGGTGTATGGCTCTACTAAATGAGTTACAGGTTTGGTGTATGGTTCTATTAAATGAGTTACAGGTATGGTGTATGGCTCTACTAAATGAGTTACAGATTTGGTGTATGGCTCTACTAAATGAGTTACAGGTTTGGTGTATGGCTCTACTAAATGAGTTACAGATTTGGTGTATGGCTCTACTAAATGAGTTACAGGTTTGGTGTATGGCTCTACTAAATGAGTTACAGATTTGGTGTATGGCTCTACTAAATGAGTTACAGATTTGGTGTATGGCTCTACTAAATGAGTTACAGGTTTGGTGTATGGCTCTACTAAATGAGTTACAGATTTGGTGTATGGCTCTACTAAATGAGTTACAGGTTTGGTGTATGGCTCTACTAAATGAGTTACAGGTTTGGTGTATGGCTCTACTAAATGAGTTACAGATTTGGTGTATGGCTCTACTAAATGAGTTACAGGTTTGGTGTATGGCTCTACTAAATGAGTTACAGATTTGGTGTATGGCTCTACTAAATGAGTTACAGATTTGGTGTATGGCTCTACTAAATGAGTTACAGGTTTGGTGTATGGCTCTCCTAAATGAGTTACAGATTTGGTGTATGGCTCTACTAAATGAGTTACAGGTTTGGTGTAATGGCTCTACTAAATGAGTTACAGATTTGGTGTATGGCTCTACTAAATGAGTTACAGGTTTGGCTGAATATTCCTCATGGGCCAGTGTGTAATATTTCAAACTTCCAGTTGATCTAAACAGAAACCTTTGTCTCATTCTGTTGCCGTTTTATCTCACCCCACATGTTCACTTGGACTGCAAAGCTAACATTTGCCATCTTGTTTAAAGCTGGCATTAAATTGCCAGTGACTGTCTTGCCCTCAGATCTATTCTCTGAAATCCCACCATGCATTTCTGTGTCAGGTGCCCTGATGTAACTGTGACACTGGAATGAGACCCAGAGCAAGGATTTATGGGATAGCCTGAAGCCTAGCTCCTTGAAGAGGGAGGGAGGGAGGGAAGAGGGAGGGAGAGAGATTATCGGAGCTGCCTTGGCTCTCTATTGCTTCACAGAGCACTGCGCCATCTGCAAAGCACCTGTCCTCGCGTATAGGATTCAGTAGCAACTGTTTCACCTAGGGAGAAAAACAGAAATTGCAAGCCAGACACCCTAGATACAGTACACACTGTATCTTCTTCGATGTTGCTCAACACTGACTGAATTTACTTAATTGTTCATCTTGTCCCGTCTGACAGTGCTGTGTGGAACCCCGCCCGCTGTGGAGAATGCCCATCTGATTGGCCGTCGGCGGTCCCATTATGACATCCATGCGGTGGTGCGTTATCAGTGTGCCGAAGGTTTCTACCAGCGCCACATCCCCACCGCGCGTTGCCGGGCCGATGGCACCTGGGACCGGCCCAAGATCATCTGCACAAAGTGTGAGTGACAAACAGCAGATTGTCTTTTTTAAACGTGTTGTCTTATGCAACCTTTCTTCGGATAACAAACCTTTATTCACCCAGGTAGGCTTTTCTGTATAAACATTAGTGTATTCCTACTAGTATGGGCTGAATAAGAAACTGAATTGTAAATGTTGTCACTGCACCAATTAAACAGAGAATGGTAAATGTTGTTACTGCACCAATTTTGAGGTGTAACTACCTGTGTTCCCCTCCCTCAGCTCGGAGATCCCACCGGTACCGCCGCAACCACCGCCACAGCCAGCGCCGGGAGCGTAGGAACCACAGGAGATACGGAGGAGAGGCACACATGGAGAGGGGAGAGGACACACACAGCCAATACTGAACCAAATACTACACCTCCCACAATGCTCTGCGCCTGACCGCTGACCTATCCTGGGGCTGAGGGGATCAACCCCTCGAAATGGACAGTAGTTGACATCTGAACGTTCTCTTTTCCTGACCTATTTCAGTCTCTATCTTTGGATTGAAATCTCACTTGAGATACTGTATGTGTGCAAAACTTTAACTTTCATGCAAATGACCGATTGACATCAGTGCAAAAAAGGTTCTGTGTTAGGCACCCATATCTCATGTTTTGGATTTGTCCTTTTTTTGTTGATTTTGTTTAACCCATGTCCATTACTTACAACAGTAATAGTCTCTCTCTCTCTCGCTAACACGGTCGCTAATACTGTAACTTAGAAACAGAAAATCCTTGGCATGTCTATGAATAACCTATTCTCACTGTTGAAACATAAATACAGTGATGTGATAAATACAGTGTGTGTGTGTGTGTGTGTGTGTGTGTGTGTGTGTGTGTGTGTGTGTGTGTGTGTGTGTGTGTGTGTGTGTGTCTGTTCATGCGTGTGTATGTGTGTGAGAGAAAGTGTGTATCCTATGCGAGTGTGTTTTTATAAGTTTGAAGCTTGTTCTACATCTCAGAACATCCTAATGTTTGTGTTCTGTTTATAAAGCACAGATTTAATTAATAAGTTAGCTAGTTAGCTTTCAGTCCCAATTAACCCAGAGCTTTTGTCTGTATCCTGTACTTGTTATGTTCCCTTAGGGCTCCTGAATAGTAGGGCTGTTTTATTATTCAACTTATGTGCCATTTTTTAATATTTGCTAACTTTTCATGTCACGTCACTATTTATTATGGACTAGTTAATACAGTGCCTTGCGAAAGTATTCGGCCCCCTTGAACTTTGCGACCTTTTGCCACATTTCAGGCTTCAAACATAAAGATATAAAACTGTATTTTTTTGTGAAGAATCAACAACAAGTATTTGTATCCAATTTGTAAGTCGCTCTGGATAAGAGCGTCTGCTAAATGACTTAAATGTAATGTAAATGTAAGTAGGACACAATCATGAAGTGGAACGACATTTATTGGATATTTCAAACTTTTTTAACAAATCAAAAACTGAAAAATTGGGCGTGCAAAACTATTCAGCCCCTTTACTTTCAGTGCAGCAAACTCTCTCCAGAAGTTCAGTGAGGATCTCTGAATGATCCAATGTTGACCTAAATGACTAATGATGATAAATACAATCCACCTGTGTGTAATCAAGTCTCCGTATAAATGCACCTGCACTGTGATAGTCTCAGAGGTCCGTTAAAAGCGCAGAGAGCATCATGAAGAACAAGGAACACACCAGACAGGTCCGAGATACTGTTGTGAAGAAGTTTAAAGCCGGATTTGGATACAAAAAGATTTCCCAAGCTTTAAACATCCCAAGGAGCACTGTGCAAGCGATAATATTGAAATGGAAGGAGTATCAGACCACTGCAAATCTACCAAGACCTGGCCGTCCCTCTAAACTTTCAGCTCATACAAGAAGAAGACTGATCAGAGATGCAGCCAAGAGGCCCATGATCACTCTGGATGAACTGCAGAGATCTACAGCTGAGGTGGGAGACTTAAGGGGGCTGAATAATTTTGCACGCCCAATTTTTCAGTTTTTGATTTGTTAAAAAAGTTTGAAATATCCAATAAATGTCGTTCCACTTCATGATTGTGTCCCACTTGTTGTTGATTCTTCACACAAAAATACAGTTTTATATCTTTATGTTTGAAGCCTGAAATGTGGCAAAAGGTCGCAAAGTTCAAGGGGGCCGAATACTTTCGCAAGGCACTGTATATGTTGATTTTTTTTGTTTACATAATCCAACAAGGCAATGTAATACCTGTTTTCTTTAATGTACCATTCTCTTACAATCAAAATGTGTTAACCAAAAAACAAGTTAACCCTTTGATTGCCTGTACTGTACTGTAAATACTGTGGTTTTTGTTTGTTATTGACTGACACCTGATTGATACGTGACCCGTGTCCAGCCATGTGTCTCCCATCGGCATCTCAACTAATATTCTAAAACAGCCCCATCGATCTAAATGGAATAAAATAGGATAGATTGAAGTACTACGGACTGAGACAAAACATTCCCAAGATATCTACTCGATCGCCAATAGACCCAGTCTTTGCACGGCTCCAATATGTGATGGGTAGGATGCCATGAATCTGGTCCTTGATTGGTCTTCACCCCTTTTTTGGTGTTGTTATGATGTCCTGTCCAGCTGTTGTGTTCCATTCTTAATAAAGCTAAAAAAAAAAAAAAAATGAACGACGACAGTGTGTCTGGTGAGTTTTGTGATTGAAGCTGGGCTCTAACTCTAGTATTTCTATTTCTTTGTACGTTTCTACCACATCGCTGTACCTCAGACACGGAAGACTGACAGCAGCTTGTAGCTAACCCATGCCTCCTAAACCAGCATCCAGGAACAAAACAAAGCATTTTAACATCTTCTACTAATTTACTAATTCTACTGTTGTTCACCTCACTTCAATCTCCGCCCAGAGAAAGTCCATTCTGGCCACTAGTTTTCATTCTGTCGGGAACAAACAGGACATTTTCTCCTCTCTTTGGTCTCTGTTTTGAATGGATTGTGGAGGGAAAATACATGTAAGAATGGACCCTATAGAGGAAAATACATGTAAGAATGGACCCTATAGAGGAAAATACATGTAAGAATGGACCCTATAGAGGAAAATACATGTAAGAATGGACCCTATAGAGGAAAATACACATGTAAGAATGGACCCTATAGAGGAAAATACATGTAAGAATGGACCCTATAGAGGAAAATACATGTAAGAATGGACCCTATAGAGGAAAATACACGTAAGAATGGACCCTATAGAGGAAAATACATGTAAGAATGGACCCTATAGAGGAAAATACATGTAAGAATGGACCCTATAGAGGAAAATACATGTAAGAATGGACCCTATAGAGGAAAATACATGTAAGAATAGAGGAAAATACACGTAAGAATGGACCCTATACATGTAAGAGGAAAATACATGTAAGAATGGACCCTACATGTAAGAATGGACCCTATAGAGGAAAATAGAATGGAGAGGAAAATACATGTAGAGGAAAAAGAATGGACCTATAGAGGAAAATACATGGTAAGAATGGACCCTATAGAGGAAAATACATGTAAGAATGGACCCTATAGTGGAAAATACACGTAAGAATGGACCCTATAGAGGAAAATACACGTAAGAATGGACCCTATAGAGGAAAATACACGTAAGAATGGACCCTATAGAGGAAAATACATGTAAGAATGGACCCTATAGAGGAAAATACATGTAAGAATGGACCCTATAGAGGAAAATACATCTAAAAGAATCAACCCAATAAAAGAAAGTTAATCTAAAGGAATTGGTCCATTGGTCCAATACCACCACTGCTAGACGACCACTGCTAGTTTAATCTCACTTTGGGTTGTCACCTCCTGGCTCAGTTGGCTCTGAGACCTGAGCCCCCTCTCTGTCACTGTGATTCACTGGGATAAAAACTGTGGAGCAGAGAGAGGTTTTGAGAGTAAAAAGAAGGCAACATTTATTTAAACTCCGGTTGGAAAAGTTGCTTGACTCTGTTGAAATCAGGTGACAGTGATTGCCGTACAGGTGAACCATAGACATTAAAACCAGAGCTGAACATGTGGGAAGAGAGAGCATGCTGGGCTTTTACTTTCCAGACGTCAAACTTAGTTCAAAACAGAAGTCTGAAATCATGTACAGTGGGGCAAAAAAGTATTTAGTCAGCCACCAATTGTGCAAGTTCTCCCACTTAAAAAGATGAGAGAGGCCTATAATTTTCATCATAGGTACACTTCAACTATGACAGACAAAATGAGAAGAAATAAATCCTGAAAATCACATTGTAGGATTTTTAATGAATTTATTTGCAAATTATGGTGGAAAATAAGTATTTGGTCGCCTACAAACAAGCAAGATTTCTGGCTCTCACAGACCTGTAACTTCTTCTTTAAGAAACTCCTCTGTCCTCCACTCATTACCTGTATTAATGGCACCTGTTTGAACCTGTTATCAGTATAAAAGACACCTGTCCACAACCTCAAACAGTCACACTCCAAACTCCACTATGGCCAAGACCAAAGAGCTGTCAAAGGACACCAGAAACAAAATTGTAGACCTGCACCAGGCTGGGAAGACTGAATCTGCAGTAGGTAAGCAGCTTGGTTTGAAGAAATCAACTGTGGGAGCAATTATTAGGAAATGGAAGACATACAAGACCACTGATAATCTCCCTCGATCTGGGGCTCCACGCAAGATCTCACCCCGTGGGGTCAAAATGATCACAAGAACGGTGAGCAAAAATCCCAGAACCACACGGGGGGACCTCGTGAATGACCTGCAGAGAGCTGGGACCAAAGTAACAAAGCCTACCATCAGTAACACACTACGCCGCCAGGGACTCAAATCCTGCAGTGCCAGACGTGTCCCCCTGCTTAAGCCAGTACATGTCCAGGCCCGTCTGAAGTTTGCTAGAGAGCATTTGGATGATCCAGAAGAAGATTGGGAGAATGTCATATGGTCAGATGAAACCAAAATATAACTTTTTGGTAAAAACCTCAAATCGTCGTGTTTTGAGGACAAAGAATGCTGAGTTGCATCCAAAGAACGCCATACCTACTGTGAAGCATGGGGGTGGAAACATCATGCTTTGGGGCTGTTTTTCTGTAAAGGGACCAGGACGACTGATCCGTGTAAAGGAAAGAATGAATGGGGCCATGTATCGTGAGATTTTGAGTGAAAACCTCCTTCCATCAGCAAGGGCATTGAAGATGAAACATGGCTGGGTCTTTCAGCATGACAAGGATCCCAAACACACCGCCCAGGCAACGAAGGAGTGGCTTCGTAAGAAGCATTTCAAGGTCCTGGAGTGGCCTAGCCAGTCTCCAGATTTCAACCCCATAGAAAATCTTTGGAGGGAGTTGAAAGTCCGTGTTTCCCAGCAACAGCCCCAAAACATCACTGCTCTAGAGGAGATCTGCATGGAGGAATAGGCCAAAATACCAGGAACAGTGTGTGAAAACCTTGTGAAAACGTTTCACCTCTGTCATTGCCAACAAAAGGTATATAACAAAGTATTGAGATCAACTTTTGTTATTGACCAAATACTTATTTTCCACCATAATTTGCAAATAAATTAATTAAAAATCCTACAATGGGATTTTCTGGATTGTTTTTCTATTTTTGTCTGTCATAGTTGAAGTGTACCTATGATGAAAATTACAGGCCTCTCTCATCTTTTTAAGTGGGAGAACTTGCACAATTGGTGGCTGACTAAAAACTTTTTTGCCACACTGTATGTTGTCAACAGTTTGATTTTGTATGACAATACTGTCTAGCTGGGGTTCACTTCTTATCAACTCATGACAGCAGAGGCCACCTGCCAGGCAGGGCAAAGTTTACTAGGCCACATGTGCACTGTCATTGACTATAGACAGGATCCAATGACATCACCAACCAGAGACGGAAGCTCAGAGGTCTTCGAGCAACACATACAACTCAGTGACAGTTTTGACCTGGAATAGACCAATGATTGTGAGAAAAAAACACTCCAGACAGAAGTTGCCTCAAACCTCAGACCTAGGATTTCCCCCAGTCCAAAGCTTATCCGTTAGGTGGTGGAAAAATCTGCCCCAGCATCAGTGGTTTGGGCAACTATTATGATAAAAACATGTTCCAGTGAAAGACTGAGCATCCCACCACTTTCAGTATCTGATGAATCTCTGCCCTGTTGCCTCAATAGTCAGGCAGACTTGCATGAAGAAGGTAAACAGAGTATTTCACAAGAATAGAGATATCGACACAACAGGATACACACCAACCCAGGACCAGAGTACAACTACTCAAAGAAACAGAATAGTGTAGTTGTTCACATATTTTAATATATTCACGTAACAAACATTTATTGAAGTAATTCTGGCCCAACCCCTCCAAAAATAGCCATCATTTGTTTCATAAATACTAACTAAACATTTGTCCCCTCAACCCATGACTTCCTATAGTGGTCTCTCCAATCCCAACCACATCTTGTGAAACATGCCTTGTTATCTGGTCTTATCAGCAGCACTACAACACAGTTGTTCAGCAAAATAAAGAAAAGAGTCCTCAACATGGTCCATAGTTTCACAGTTCCTCTGTGATAACTCTATGAGGCAATGCTGTCCTGCTGTATCAGTGTCAGTGATCAGAGTCCAGGTTTATAGGCCTTTTAGGCCCTACTATACTATACCACCTGAGACTGTCTCACTGACTCACTAGCTACATAGATAAAGCCATGTCCACAAACAGGCTTTATCTCGATCCAATAGTCCATATAGGGAGTGCTACTGCAGAATAGATGGCTTGTAGCAGGGCTTGGTTTTGGCTGTTTAATGCACTGTACTGTATTCCGCTGTTGTAGACATGGGCCTGAACTTTACTCCAAAAGGCTCCAACCAACAGAGGGAGCGGATAATGTATGAAATTGAAGTTAATTTGCTTGATGTGTTCTAGATTAATATAACATTGTTTTGTAAATCTGGAGGGTCACATTTCCAGAAGCATAGTATGCCAGCCGCATCAAAACGTTTAGGTTCTTTAGGATCGTGGGTACAGTAGTTCTTGATCTTACAGTAGCATTCTAGACCATTCGCTCACAGAGTCCATGCTCAGTGGGAATTGTAGTGTTATGGGTTTAGTTGTCCTTCTTCTCCGGGCTGGTCTGTCCCTCAGGTACAGTAGGCATGAAGAAAGTGGGGCTGAGGCGGCATCGGATGGCTAGGAGGATCGGTAGAGCTACATACAGCCCGTTTAGAATCATAACTGTCGACCATTTGTCTGTTGGGACCCGGTATGTGAAGGGGGTTCGGGAGTGGAGTGATCCCCCGATATGGCACCACTGGGTCTGGGGAAGGGGAGGAGACGGGTGGGTGTGAGGGGACGTTAATGGAAGACGAATAATAGGAACAGAATAGAAACAACAATGGTGTAAAAAATAATAAAAAATCTAATTTGTATCACAGCTGCTTTGTCAAATCCCTGGTACATCACACTGTGTGTGATCTGCAAATTGAAGCGACCAATATTATTACCTGGGCTATGGCCCCCGCAAAGAAGATGGCCCAGTCCAGCATCCAGGTACAACCAGGGTTCCTCAGCCCATATATGAATGCAGCCAGTAGAGGCAACGCATAGAACAAATACACCAGCATCTAGAGCAATCAAATAACAAGACACGTGTCGTTCGACATCAAGACGGACACAATGGAAACTACACTGTCAAGCAGCATGGAACAGGAACAAATATGGATAATATGCCATAACGGACAATGGAATGAAGATCTATGTGTGTTTTACTCATTTTATTTTCTACAACTCACCATGATCCAAGAGAAGACCACGGGGTCCTTGAGGTAAGGCTCAACTCACCGTGATCCTAGGGAAGACCACAGGATCCTTGAGGTAAGGCTCATACTGGTAGATATAGGTGAAGCAGGTATCCAGAGGACAGTCAAGGGCCACCTGAGGGAGAGAGAGGGAGAGTGAATGAATGGATGGATAGATGGATGAATGGATGAATGGATTAATGGATCAATGAATGAACACATGAATCAATCAATCAATCAATGATGTTCAATTTTGTTGGCTAAAGAAGAAACACACTGGCTACATGAACCCTACAATTCAGACTTGTAATGTACGCCTTTCCTACGCACACCTTCGCACTTCTCAGTAATTGCTATTCAGATTTACCTTATGCTGGTACCTAACGGGCTTTGCAGACATGGTTCCCGTTAGGAAGATGGCGCCGACAGAGATGGTCTCCTCGCTTCGCGTTCTTAGGAAACTATGCAGTATTTAGTTTTTTTAATGTATTAATACTTACGTTGTTACCCCAGGAAATCTAAAGTCTTATTACATACAGCCGGGAAGAACTGTTGGATATAAGAGCAACGTCAACTTACCAACATTACTACTAGGAATACAACTTTCCCTAAGTTGATCCTCTGTTTGTACCACCACCCAGGACAATGGATAGGATCCCAGTAGGCGACCCAAAACAACAGCGTCGCAGAAGGGGCAGATGGAGCGGTCTTCTGGTCAGGCTCCGTAGACGGGCACATCACTCACCGCTCCCGAGTATACTACTCACCAATGTCCAGTCTCTTGACAACAAGGTAGGCGAAATTCGTGTAAGGGTTGCCTTCCAGAGAGACATCAGAGATTGTAACGTTCTCTGTTTCACTGAAACATGGCTCACTCGGGATATGTTATCAGAGTCGGTACATCCACCAGGTTTCTTCACGCATCGCGCCGACAGAAACAAACATCTCTCTGGTAAGAAGAAGGGCGGGGGTCTATGCCTTATGATTAACGAGTCATGGTGTGATAATAACAACATACTGGAACTCAAGTCCTTTTGTTCACCTGACCTAGAATTCCTTACAATCAAATGCCGACCGTAATATTTACCAAGAGAATTCTCTTCGATTATAATCACAGCCGTGTATACCCCCCCCCCCCCACCCCCCAAGCAGACACCTCGACCGCCCTGAAAGAACTTCATTGGACTCTATGTAAACTGGAAAGCATATATCCTGAGGCTGCTTTTATTGTAGCTGGGGATTTTAACGAAGCTAATCTGAAAACAAGGCTCCCTAAATTTTATCAGCATATCGAATGCCCGACCCGGGCTGGCATGATTGCTACTCTAACTTCCACAACGCATACAAAGCTCTCCCTCGCCCTCCTTTCGACAAATCTCCAAGACGGTGTAGCAGTCAGACGTCTTTTTGTCCTTGTCTTGTCGTGTCCCATGTATACATCTTTTTATATCTTTTTTCTTCGCATATATTTAAAATATATATTTTTCTTAACCTCAACTTCAACATACTCTCCTGCAATCCACCTCACCCAATGTGGTGTGGATCTGCTATTTCTTTACTTCTGAACCGGAACCCCAACAGAAGCTAGCCAGCAAACTAGCTACTAGCTAGTAACCAGCTAGCCACTGCTAGCGGTCATCAGCTACCATTAGCCCGGACAACTCTCGCCAGTCTGCAAAGTGCAACTCAAACCAGAGAAAATCGGACTTATTTTTCTCCATATCTCCGGATTTCTACTGCAAGCTCTGAACCTTTTCACCTGGATCATCGCAGCTAGCTAGCTGCTATCCGAGTGGCCACCTGGCAAATATTTCTGTCCCGAAACAAGAACAAATTAGCCTGGAGCTAGCCTTGCTAGGCCCATCTCCCGGCTAACCAAATAGGTCCATCAGCTACTCCTTGGGCTACAATACCTATTTTGCCAATCGGCCTGAACCCCCGCCGACCCATCACGACTGGACTACCAATGTAATTCGCCTGAGGGGGTTTATCAACTCGCGACATCCCCTGAATGCCCATCTGCTAGCCTGCTAGCCGCGGCCTTCTAGCTGTCTAGAGTATATCGGACTGTTAGCTTGAGAGGCCCATCGGACAAATTCTTTGGCCACTTTACCTATTCTGCAAATTGGCTTGGATCCTTTAACCACACGGAGCCCTGCTGATCCACGACGACTGGTCTGCAGACTTAACAGCACGAGGGGGCTACAACAGACTTTCTTCTGTCGCGACATCCCTCTAAGACCCTTCTGCTAGCTTGATACCCTCAACCTCACTCAAATTATCAATGAACCTACCAGGTACAACCTCAAATCTGTAAACACAAGCACCCTCATATATAACATCCTAACCAACTGCTCTCCATATACACCTCTGCTGTCGTCAACCATGACCTCAGCTATCACTGCCTCATTGCCTGCATCCATAATGGGTCTGCTGTCAAATGACCACCGCTCATCACTGTCAAAAGCTCTTCAGCGTGCAGGCCTTTCTAATTGACCTGGCCCAGGTATCCTGGAATGACATTGACCTCATTCCGTCAGTAGAGGATGCCTGGTTATTCTTTAAAAGTGCTTTCCTCACCATAAGCATGCCCCATTCAAAGAAAATTGAACCAGGAACTGATATAGCCCTTGGTTCACTCCAGACCTGACTGCCCTTGACCAGCACAAAAACATCCTGTGGCATACTGCATTAGCTTCGAATAGCCCCTGCAATATGCAACTTTTCAGGGAAGTTAGGAACCAATATACAGTACAAAGGCAGTTAGGAAAGCAAAGGCTAGCTTTTTCAAACAGAAATTTGCATCCTGTAGCACAAACTCCAAAAAGTTCTGGGACACTGTAAAGTCCATGGAGAATAAGAGCACCTCCTCCCAGCTGCCCACTGCACTGAGACTAGGAAACCACCGATAAATCTGTGACAATTGAGAATTTCAAAAAGCATTTTTCTACAGCTGGCCATGCTTTCCACCTAGCTACCCCTACCCAAGTCAACAGACCTGCAACCTCCATAGTAACTTGCCTAAGCCGCCCCAATTTCTCCTTCACCCAAATCCAGATAGCTGATGTTCTGAAAGAGCTGCAAAATCTGGATCCCTACAAATCTGCCGGGCTAGACAATCTAGACCCTCTCTTTCTAAGATTATCCACCAAAATTGTTGCAACCCCTATTACTAGCTTGTTCAATCTCTCTGAGATCCCCAAAGATTGGAAAGCTGCCGTGGTCATCCCCCTCTTCAAAGGGGGAGGCACCCTAGACCCAAACTGCTACAGACCTATATCTATCCTACCCTGCCTTTCTAACGTCTTCAAAAGCCAAGTTAACAAACAGATCACCGTCCATTTCGAACCCCACCGTACTTTTTCTATACAATCTGGTTTCAGAGCTGGTCATGGGTGCACCTCAGCCACGCTCAAGGTCCTAAATGATATCATAACAGCCATCGATAAGACACAATACTGTGCAGCAGTATTCATCGACCTGGCCAAGGTTTTCGACTCCGTCAATTACCACATTCTTATCGGCAGACTCAACAGTCTTGGTTTCTCAAATGACTGCCTCGCCTGGTTCACCAACTACTTCTCAGACAGAGTTCAGTGTATCAAATCGGAGGGCCTGTTGTATGGACCTCTGGCAGTCTTTATGGGGGTGCCACAGTGTTCAACCTCGGGCCGACTCTCTTCTCTGTATACATCAATGATGTCGCTCTTGCTACTGGTGATTCTCTGATCCACCTCTACGCAGACAACACCGTTCTGTATACTTCTGGCCCCTCTTTGGACACTGTGTTAACTAACCTTCAGTCGAGCTTCAATGCCATACAACTCTCCTTCCGTGGCCTCCAACTGCTCTTAAATGCAAGTAAAACTAAATGCATGCTCTTCAACCGATCATTGCCCACACCTGCCAGCCCGCCCAGACTCACTACTCGGGACGGTTCTGACTTCGAATATGTGGACAACTACAAATACCTAGGTGTCTGGTTAGACTGTAAACTCTCCTTCCAGACTCACATTAAGCATCTCAAATCCAAAATTAAATCTAGAGTTGGCTTCCTATATCGCCACAAAGCATCCTTCACTCATGCTGCCAAACATGCCCTCGTAAAACTGACTATCCTACCGATCCTTGACATCGGCGATGTCATTTACAAAATAGCCTCCAACACTCTACTCAACAAATAGGATGCAGTCTATCACAGTGCTGTTACAGTGCCATCCGAATACAAACAGTGTAGCTATTCCCTCCGCAAGACAATCAAACAAGCTAAGCGTCAGTATAGAGACAAAGTAGAGTCGCAATTCAAAGGCTCAGACACGAGACATATGTGGCAGGGTCTACAGTCAATCACGGATTGCGAAAAGAAAAACAGCACCGTCGCGGACACCAACGTCCTGCTCCCAGACAAATTAAACAACTTCTTTTCTCGCGAGGACAATACAGTGCCACTGACACAACCCGCTACCAAAACATGCGGGCTCTTCTTCAATGCAGCCAACGTGAGTAAGACATTTAAACATGTTAACTTCTCTGGGATATGTGGGACGGTAGCGTCTCACCTCGCCAACAGCCAGTGGAATTGCAGGGCGCCAAATTCAAAACAACAGAAATCTTTCAAATTAAAATTCCTCAAACACACAAGTATTATACACAATTTTAAAGATAAACTCCTTGTTAATCCAGCCATGGTGTCTGATTTCAAAAAGGCTTTACGGCGAAAGCACACCTTGCGATTATGTTAGCTCAGCGCCTAGCCACAGAAAACCATACAGCCATGTTCCAAAGAAGGACAGAAATAGCGTTAAAATGAATCATTAACCTTGATGATCTTCACCGGATGGCACTCCCAGGACTCTAGGCAATAAATGTTTGTTTTGTTCGATAAAGTTCATCTTTATGTCCAAAAACCTCATTTGAAATTGGTGTGTTACATTCAGAAATGCATTGTCTCAAACAAACATCCGGTGAAAGGGCAGAGAGCCACATCAAATTACAGACATACTCATCATAAACATTGATTAAAGATACAAGTGTTAAACACACAATTAAAGATAAACTTCTCCTTAATTAATGCAACCGCGGGGTCAGATTTCAAAAACGTTTTACGGTAAAAGCACACCATGCAATTATGTTAGGTCAGAGCCTAGCCACAGAAAACCATACAGCCATTTTCCAACCAAGGAGAGGTGTCACAAAACTCAGAAATAGCGTTATAAATATTCACTTACCTTTGATGATCTTCATCACTCCCAGGAATCCCAGTTCCACAATAAATGTTTGTTTTGTTCGATAAAGTCCATCATTTATGTCCAAATACCTCCTAATTTGTTTGCGCGTTTAGTTCACAAATCCAAATTCACAAGGCTCAGGCACTTAGTCCAGACGAAAAGTCAAAACAGTTCCATTACAGATCATAGAAACATGTCAAACGAAGTATATAATCAATCTTTACGATGTTTTTATCATAAATCTTCAATAATATTCCAACCGTGTAATTCCTTTGTCTTTAGAAATGACGGCCGCGCACGTGACTAAACTAATGGCATTCTGCCCTGATTCAAACAGCTCTTATTCGCTCCCCCTTCATAGTAGAAGCCTGAAACAACATTCTAAAGACTGTTGACATCTAGTGGAAGCCTTAGGAATTGCAATACGACCCCATAGACACTGTATATTGGATAGGCAATCACTTGAAAAACTACAAACCTCAGATTTCCCACTTCCTGGTTGGATTTTTTTCAGGTTTTTGCCTGCCATATGAGTTCTGTTATATTCACAGACATAATTCAAACAGTTTTAGAAACTTCAGAGTGTTTTCTAACCAAATCTACTAATTATATGCACATTCTAGATTTGGGCCTGAGTAGCAGGCAGTTTACTCTGGGCACCTTATTCATCCAAGCTACTCAATACTGCCCCCCAGTCCCAAAGAAGTTAACACTCTCGCAAGGCTGCCGGCCACAGACGGCATCCCTAGCCGCATCCTCAGAGCATGCGCAGACAAGCTGGCTGGTGTGTTTACGGACATATTCAATCAATCCCTTTCCCAGTCAAGAGGGCCACCACTGTTCCTGTTCCCAAGAAAGCTAAGGTAACTGAGCTAAACGACTATCGCCCCGTAGCACTCACTTCCGTCATCCTGAAGTGCTTTGAGAGACTAATCAAGGATCATATCACCTCCACCCTACCTGACACCCTAGACCCACTCCAATTTGCTTACCGCCCCAATAGGTCCACAGACGACGCAATCGCAATCACATTGCACACTGCACACTGCCCTAACCCATCTGGACAAGAGGAATACCTATGTAAGAATGCTGTTCATCGATTACAGCTCAGCGTTTAACACCATAGTACCCTCCAAACTCGTCATTAAGCTCGGGACCCTGGGTCTTGACCTCGCCCTATGCAACTGGGTCCTGGACTTTCTGCCCCCAGGTGGTGAGGGTAGGAAACAACATCTCCACCCCACTGATCCTCAACACTGGGGCCTCTCAAAGGTTTGTTCTCAGCCCTCTCCTGTATTCCCTGTTCACCCATGACTGCGTGGCCATGCACGCCTCCAACTCAATCATCAAGTTTGCAGACGTCTCTACAGTGCTAGGCTTGATTACCAACAACGATGAGACAGCCTACAGGGAGGAGGTGAGGGCCCTCGGAGTGTGGTGTCAGGAAAATAACCTCATACTCAACGTCAACAAAACAAAGTAGATGATCGTGGACTTCAGGGAACAGCAGAGGGAGCAGCCCCCTATCCACATCGACGGGACAGTAGTGGAGAAGGTGGAAAGTTTTAAGTTCCTCATACCCAACCTCAGGAGGATGAAGAAATTTCGCAACAAAAACACTCACAAACTTTTACAGATGCACAATGAGAGCATCCTGTCCGGCTGTATCACTGCCTGGTACGGCAACTGCTCCGCCCACAACCGTAAGACTCTCCAGAGGGTAGTGAGGTCTGCACAACGCATCACCGGGCGCAAACTACCTGCCCTGCAGGACACCTACACCACCCAATGTCACAGGAAGGCCAAAAAGATCATCAAGTACAACAACCACCCGATCCACTACCTGTTCACCCCACTACTATCCAGAAGACGAGGTCAGTACAGGTGCATCAAAGCTGGGACCGAGAGACTGAAAAACAGCTTCTATCTCAAGGCCATCAGACTGTTAAACAGCCATCACTGACATTGAGTGTCTGCTGCCAACATACTGACTCAAATCTCTAGCCACTTTAATAATTAATATTTGGATTTAATAAATGTATCATTAGTCACTTTTAACAATGCCACTTTATATAATGTTTACATACCCTACAATACTCATCTCGTATGTATGTACTGTACTCTATACCATCTACTGTATCTTGCCTATGCCGTTCGGCCATCGCTCAGCCCTATATTTATATGTACATATTCTTGTTCATTCCTTTACACTTGTGTGTATAAGGTAGTTGTTGTAAAATTGTTAGATTACTTGTTAGATATTACTGCACAGTCAGAACTAGAAGCACAAGCATTTCGCTACACTCACATTAACATCTGCTAACCATGTGTATGTGACCAATAACATTTTATTTTATTTGATGTGAGTTTTTGCCTGCACTGAATACATTTAATTCAACCACTGAAAACCTTCCCACTTGCTGGCCAACAGATTTACTCATCAATGTTTCCATTCAATAGTGTTTTCAGTTTTAAAAAATTAAGCCATGTCTTTAAAATATAGTGTATCTTCAATTAGAATTTTGGCGACAGGCACGAGAACACGTGGAGAGAATGGGTTCAGAATACAGGGATTCATTAAAGAAAGCCATCTTTGTTTCAGCACCAACTGGTAGATTTCTAAATATTTAGGCACATTTTGGGGTTAGGAAAGTATGAATAATTTTTTTTTATGATTTGGAGATCCTTTATGCACTAAATATATTGTTGAATCAAAAATGCAATGCTTTGATTCATCCTGAAAGTTGTCATATTATTAAATTGTTCAATCCCATGAAATATTGGAAGATTAGAAAAGTGTGCAATAGGGATTGAACTGTAGTCCAATAAATCTACCCTAATAATCCTCACTAATCATGGAACTGTATGAAAATGGTCCAGTCGTCATGAACCATGCGCCAGGCTCCAGGTTTAAACTGCTACTTATGGTGTGTTCCTTAATGATTCAAACAGGCTACCTGTTCCAAATTATTGCACAACTTGGAATACATTAGCCTAATATGATACACTATGGCTACCCACACATACTCGACAGTGGAAAGAAAGGTCAACTAACGATGTAATGGAATGATGCAAAATGTAAGGAAACTAACACTAAAGTGACAGATATAAATGTAAGGAAACTAACACTAAAGAGACAGATATAAATGTAAGGAAACTAACACTAAAGAGACAGATGTAAATGTAAGGAAACTAACACTAAAGAGACAGATATAAATGTAAGGAAACTAACACTAAAGAGACAGATATAAATGTA